>NC_056729.1:950116133-950198102 GCF_019279795.1 Protopterus annectens
ATGAGTAACTTTTATTCAAGCACTGTAAATTTCATATTATGTTGTCTATTTTGAGAATATAGCTGTGAAACTTTTGTGTGGCAAGTTATCATATTGTTCAGCAAATATGGTTTATGTTAATAAAAAAAGTTATGTTGATTCATAAAAGTCATTTGCCTTGTTTCAGATTGGATTGCAAACAGTAGACGCCAAGACCTTAAAGATCCCAGCTTTTGACCATGAAACAGAAGATATCCAAGGAAGAAAAATGCCACTTAATGCATATGCGCTGGACTTCTACAAACATGGCTCACTGAAAGCTCTAAGTTCTGACAACTTGTACGTGTAATCTCCCTTATTCATTTTAATGCAGAGCAGTAAATGAAAAACATGAAGTACATTATACTGAGTCACAAGGTAATTATGTGGTGAAACTAGCAGGTCTGCTATTTAGATGCAGACATTAGAACCTCAACACTCCAACGTGGTTAAGTAAAGAATGCAGAAATATGTACAAACTTAATAGGCAGTCACAAGCACATTTCTATTTGAAACATATTTTACAGTTGTTTCACTAATGTCTGTATTTATGTAATCACACACATCCCTTTCACTTCATTAACTTTGTTTCTTGTATCATATTCTTATTGTTATTATGTAAGTGATACTGTGATCTCTCCTTAAAGAAGCAATTAAGAATAACACTGCATTTCAAACTTCATTTTTTTAAATGTACATGGACACAAAAGGTTATTACTGGATCAGGCAATATTCATATTCTAAGATATTATGCAAGAACAATAAAACCATAAATACATTTTAAAGAGTTAGATTAAATTTATACAGACAATGACCAAGTAATTATGAAATTAAACTAAATGAGCATTAAGCAGTCTTAGGGAAAAAAACACAGCTGGCAGAAACCATGTAAACAAAAGAAATATGCTGACAGACTGGTGAAATACTGGGGAGTAAAAGAAAGTAACTAAACCAAGTCCAGTAGTACATTTCAGTTAAGCTTGGAGCCCATCGTAAAGTTAAAGGCGCATATTCAGCATAATGTTTTCAGCTAGAGAAGCACCATCTTTGCCCCCCCCCCCCAATTTGCCTTAGAGAACCCTGCCTTTATACATTATTGCATGCAAATATATATTAATAAAGGATACATCAAAAATTGTGGACAATACAGAAGTATCAAGCTCCTGTTGCACTGAATGAAAATTCTGGAAAGGGTGATTGATAAACAAATAATGACCCAAGAAAGTTTATTTGAGCATTCCTGAGGTGGTTTGAAGTCCCAGAAACATTGGTAGAATTAGTGCAGGCTGTGTACAAGGAACTAATGCCTCAAGTACAAACAGTGTTTGGTGTCACAGAGGGGTTCCAGTGGTAGTGGGTGTGCATCAGAGTTCAGCTTAGAGCCCTCTGCTGTTTATACTGTTGATGGACTACATTAACAAATGGGTCAGAGGTGACAGATCAACAGATTTGCAGTATGCAAACAATGTGGTATACTCTGATCAAGAACTTCAACAAAGGATAAAGGAATGGAATGCAAAACTGAAGACACATGGGGTGAAACCGAGTACAGATAAGGCAGTTGTAATAGCATTAAATGGGTGGACATCAGAAGAAGATGAGAACTTAGCTAGAAGAGAAAGTAGTGGAACAGGTTAACAGCTTCAAGTATCCGGGAGGGATGGTTAATTAGAAAGGAAGTCTGAATGAGGACGTCAAGCTAGAATCAGTGGGACTGCAGCCAACTTGTACAGAGTGTCTGGGTAGTGTATGGCAGAAGAATGCCAAAGAAGCTGAAACATAAGGTACGCAAAATCATGGTGTGACTAGTACTACTGTGTGGTATAGAAACCTGGGCAGTAAAGGCAGAGCAGTTGAGGAAGCTAGAGGTGATGGAGATGAAGTGCATATCATTGATGGTAGGATGCACATTGTGAGACAGATGAAGAAATGAGAACAATGAGAACATCAGAGAATGTAAAAAGTAACTTGCAGAGAAAATCAAAAAGAACAGATTATGATGGTTTGGGCACATGTGCAGAAAAGCAGGAGACAATCTGGGACAGACAGGAAGAAGGCAAGAATAAACAAGGGCATCCAGCAAAGAGATAGATGGATTGTGTGACAGAAGACCTGCCATAGTCAGGTATGACTGTCGAAGAAGGTAGGAAAGTGCCATTGAATTAAGAGAGATGGCAACAATTGACATGACATACTGACCCCATTTGGAAAATGGAAAAAAGGGGGGTTTATGATGATGATGATGAAGATGGGTTTCTTTCATGTTCCTATCTAGTTACTAAACATGCTGTCAAGGAGATCATTGAGGAGCCTAGCCCAATTTCCCACATGCCCCAGAGCACTGTCTGATTAAGTGACTTTCTCAGAGTGTTGGAGTAGGCTAAGAGAATTAAACTTTAGACTACAGGAAGCAGCAGGTTAACAACTCATAGTTTCATTTCTCTAAGCTAACTGTTAAACTTGTGCAGTTAAGAGTTGACCATATCCTGCTGATCTGAGATCAACTAGCAACTTAGACACTAGAGGCTCTGAAAAAGGAGGATAGAGTAGCTGACACTGGTTCTTCTTCCTCTGGGGAAGGGTATGAAGGACTGCCATATATGGGCATCCTGTATTGCAGAGTACAAGGTGATTCTGCAATTGTCAGCTTGCTCTTTTATCAGTAGTCACTCATATAGGATTGTGGTGTGACAAGAATGAGTCATCACTGCATATTGTGCTGCAAGTTAATGGAGACCCCCCTTCCAGATCACTATTCTGTTGTATAATTAAAAAAAAAATCAGCAAACAATTTATTGACAGCCCCCTTCTTTGACTGTATAAGACAAATAGGGGAAGGACCAAGGATCAATAGGGAACAGGTGCCAACACTGCATTTTAATTACCGTTCTTTTGGCATCTTTAATGGCATCAACTAAACCATTCATTTGGTCCAACACCGTTTCTAAAAACAGATTCAGTATTCTGGCTTGCATTTTTCATAGTAGTCTTTGTTTATTTAATTTTACATTATATTTCCATCAAAGTTATGAAGCCTCAAGCAGTAAAAAATAATCCTTACTAAATGCTGTGTAGAAGGAAATGAGTTTAACTCTTAACTGCTGTGCAATCCAACCCAGATTTGTTTCTGTTTCTCTACTCACAGCTACAGTGCTGTAAAATGCATAGTATCTTTACAAGTGTCATTTGTATTCCTTCTACTCTCCAACTATGGATTGTTTTAACTCACATTTGATAAAAAAAATGTGTAAAGCTATAGAAAATTACTGCTGCTGTGGTTTTGGATCATAAGAATTACATTGCAAACAAGTGTTAATCAGCATTTTTACCTTGCTAATGTCATGAGACAAACCAAAAAACAAAATGATAATCCACAAAATCCGACTAATAACTGTAAGCCAAGGAACTTGTAAATAAAATACAAATTTATTCTTATCGAATGAAGCGCTTTTCTTTGGCACAAATGTGTCAACTTCTTCAGATTCAAAACAGTTTTGTGAAATACACATACCACTTAAAACAACTTACTGTTGTCATGTGATCAGCATCAGCTGGTGCTGCTGTTCTAGAGCCTGCTCATATTTAAAGTGATATTACATATAAAAAGCAGTAATAAAACACATTGTGCACGCTGGTACAACGTTCAACAGACTGATAAAACCTAATCTAAGATAAGCAGATTAACTATGCTTAGCAGTCAATATTGACTGCTTAATAATAACGAATAAATCAATTAGCGTTACAGTTAAACAAGTTAAACTTATGGCAATACTGGTTGAATAACAATCCTAAGAAGTCAGAAATTGTCAACCAACAACTCAGATAGGATTGGTTCTATGCTGTCAGTTAACTCAATTTTACAATACAAGTAAAAGTGTTCAAAATACATTAATAACCAATACGTTTATTCAAATTGTACTTAAAAAATGCTAACAAGCGACTATCTCAAGAAGTCAGAAATTGACCATTGGTCAAGGCCATTTTTTAGAGTACAAATATTTAAGGTTTATAAGAGGTTTAATGTTTATAAAAAACTATTAAAGGCTTGCCTACAAAAATACTTCTAGTTATAAATCGCCAAACTACTAAATAAACATAATCAAAAACAGATTGTTGTAAGTTACAAAGTTCCTGCTTCATCTATTTAGACTTTTTAACTTTAACAGGCAAGCAATATTGCAGGCATCATTCAGGCCAGGACTTAGAAATGCATTTAGTCTCACGTGCCATAACAGCTCACGTTCTTCGAGCATCAAGTTAAATGGTCCACCTCTCACATCAAAGTTCACATGGTCTATAACTTTGAAAAGAAACTTGTGGTTACTGTATTCAATAAGGTGTCTTGCTAATGGATTATCATCTTTTTTCTTTTCTATAGCATATGTGTGCTCGTATACTCTATCTTTTAGCTTACGTTCGGTTTTACCGATGTAGAAGGCCGAGCATGCTTGGCACCTAGCCACATAAACCACAAGCTTAGAGTTACAGTTGTATTTAGACCTCAACTTGAAAGCCCTACCATTAACAACACAACTCTCCCCTATCTCAATGTGTCTGCACGTTCTGCAGTTACCGCATGTAGTCATTCCTACTCGCCTTGACAGGGGTCCCATACTCTTTCTTTTGAGCAAAGTTTTCAGGTTTGCTCCTTTCCTAAAGACAAGGTTTGGCACTTGTCCAAGTTTAATGGTCAAAGATCTATCAAGTAAGATTAATTCCCAATTTTTGTTCAATATAAATCTGACCATTTGACTGTCATTACTGAAAGTAGTTATGAAACTAGTTTGAAATTCTTTAGTTGTCTCCCCATTTGTTACTTCTGCTGTCAATGAGCGGTTACTAATAGTGCTGCCCTCTATCAAGTTCGTTACCTCAACATTTATTGTGTTTGCAAAATTACTGTTAAGTAAAGGTTTAACTACACCTAACTGTCTGTTAAGTCTCACTTCTGTTACCAAAGATTGTATCAGCTGTAAGGGTTAGCTCGTTGTATAAACATATTGCTTAACAATAGACACTCGTCATTAAAATCTGAGTCTAAAGTAGTCATCCTAGCTGCTCTAATAAGTTGTCCTTTCACTATTGAGCGCTTCTGGTGGTAAGGATGATTACTAGTAAAATGCAAAAATGAGTTAGAGTACGTTTCCTTTCTGTGTATTCTAGATACGTATCTCTCATTTATAATGTCTTTGACGAGTTTACAATCCAAATAGTCAATGGAATTTGTGCTAAAACTAGATATAAACCTTAAGAATTTAGTAGTTGAGTTTAAATACCTAATGAATTCTTGTGCCTGTTGTTCATCTCCCTTGAAGAGGACGAAAATATTGTCCAAGAATCTGGTATAAAATGCTATGCTCACCCTGTGTAGTGGATGTTTTGTTTTTCCAAAATGCCATAACTAAATTGGCAAAACTACCTCCACAGGGTGAGCCCATAGCCACTCCACAATTTTGCAAGTAGAACTCACCATTGAATACAAAGAAATTGTTAGTTAAAATTATATCCAATAAGAGTTCCACTAATTGAATTTCTTGTGGTGGGGCATCCCTAGACTTCATCATGAGGCTTACCCTATTCATTTCCATCCAAATGTGGAATTGATGTATATAAGTCTTTAACATCTATGGTTAAAAAGTTGTTTTTATCAAACCTCAATTTGTTAATGTTGTCTAAGAAGGCTAATGTCCACTGTTACATTGTACCTCCATCTCTAGAACCTTTTGCTTGTGTAGCAGAAGTGATTCGGTGTGTGAAGAGCTTTCACTTGTCCGCTGTTGTATGAATGTGGAGTTAGTATATTTAAGTAAGTGGGGTGTGGATGGCAAAAAGCTTTTGAGGGTATATTTAGTGTATGATGAAATGTGTTTTTAATCAGTTGTGTCAGTGTTTTTTCTTCTTTTCACAGAAATATGATTAGATCACTTCCACTATGAGTAGACAAAAACGAATGCACTGAATCCCCAAACTGCATTCACCGAAAATATCTTGCAGAAAAACACTTCTTTTGTGTTTTTACAGGGGACAAGCCCAAACGCAACCCAGACTTATATATACCAACTTCAATGTCACACCAGCTCGAAGAAGGGGGGAAATCCCCCCAAAATGGGAATCACTTCCAGCACAACCCACCAACATTGATTTCCTTTGGAGGAACTCCATTCATTCTATCCTCTTTCTTTGCTTATACTCTGATATCAATACCCGGTAAGGAAGGCAGTCTCTAACCTGCAGTCCAAACTTCTGCTTGTCTTCATCTCAGCTTGTTGCCTTTCCCTCCCTAGTTACGTTGTTACCTTTCCCTCCCTAATTACGCTGTTACCTTTCCCTCCCTAGTTACATTGTTACCTTTCCCTCCCTAGTTACGTTGTTACCTTTCCCTCCCTAGTTACGTTGTTACTTTTCCCTCCCTAGTTGCGTTGTTACCTTTCCTTCCCTAGTTATGTTGTTACCTTTCACTCGCTAGTTGTGTTGTTACCTTTCCCTCACTAGTTATGTTGTTACCTTTACTTCCCTAGTTACATTGTTACCTTTCCCTCCCTAGTTATGTTGCTACCTTTCCCTCCCTAGTTACGTTGTTACCTTTCCCTCCCTAGTTACGTATTTGCTTACAGTACATTGGTTCCTTGGCTGTTGATTCCAGCCATTCCTCTCAACTGTCAAGATTTTCACAGAAAGTCCAGATTTTGCCTCATATGTTTGGATTTTTTTTGTCTTTTTCTCATAAAATTGTGGTCTTCTAGCAAATCATTGAGGATTGAAGTCAGAAAATAATGGCACACATTTGAGCTTCAGACTTCATATCCTTCAGAAAATTTGTGTTAATGCAAAACTTGTCATTCTGTCAACTTTCTAAATTTATAAGAGCATTATCTAAAAAGTGTCTCTATTTTTGGGCTTTTGTACCCCCATTAATTGCGGCTTTATCCAGATTACTTGCTTGAATAGGTTAAATGGTATGATTCCAGCCTCCCTGTTACTAATTTTATGTACCCATACTTGCAGTCACTCCTATTGACAAATCAACTTTCTCCATTCCCATTATTCAGTTCTTAGAATATTTTTTGCAAATTTATGAATATAATATCCTATTTGGTTGTTGTTAATTTCCTTAAGGATCTCCATACAAAATCCTACTCTCTCCTTATTTCCCAACTTCCCCCATTTCATCATCTCTTTTCACTTTGGTTTATAACTCTCCTCTTGAGTTAGGTATACGACTCTTAGCTGCATACCTCTAAAGTATCCCTTCAAATCATAAAATCCTGAACAACCTTCTTCTATGGAGAAGATCATCTTATCCCACTTAAGTCTTGCCCTCTCACCCTCCCAAATAAATTCTTTCATTTTTTATCAATCATCCACAACTTCCCCTCTCTGTTTGATAAAACTAACCTGCATGTAAAACTTTTCTTGATTACCATACCAGTTATTTTCTTGAATTTGTAAGTTACTTATTTTCTTTGCCAGTGGTTCGAAATATAATGTAAACAACAAAACAGAAAAAGAACAACCGTGCCTGGTTCCTGTGTTCAAGCACGTCTTGTTGGAGAGGAACTCTCCCTCCTTAATTATTGCCTTTGACCCTTCATATATTTAAAAATTAACCCTATTATTCTGTCAGGGAATGCAGATGTTTCCATTGCCTTACTCATGAAATCCCAGCTGATTCTTATCAATTATTTTTCCACATCAAGACCCAGCAACTGTAGTGTATTTTCTTACAATCTGCTTCCCTCTGTATCACATTTTGTCATATGTTCAGTTTAGTAACAAAACAGTGAAGATCACCGGCAGTAAAGTTTTCATTATTGATATATATTTCTAATCATTTAGGAAATGTACTTTTCTACCTCATGCAGAAGCAGTTTTCTATATATTTGAATTTGTCACAAAGTAGTCATCACCAGCAGTTAATGTCTCATCACAGATGTGTACTTCTTAAACTATTTCTAAAACAATGTATAGGTGAGTAGCTTACTATATGCTTGATTTTGGGAAAAAACAGTGAAGATCACAACCAGTCAGCATCTCAGCTGCATACTTCCATTTCTTCAAAAACTGCACCTTTCTACAGCAGTATCACTATAAAATGATGCATGAGCATGCAGTTTGACCTGTTTAATTTTTCAACAAAACAGTGAGGGTTATCATCGGTAGATGTGCTCATTTTATTGGTAGTCTCTCAATGCTTGTTCCCACCTAATGCCTTTCTTTATTTTTTCACATAGATCCTAAATCTGGGTCCACAGCCAAAACATAGTGCTGGTAAACAAAATTTTGGCTGATTTTGTGGCACATAGGGATGAAGCCCTGATTGTGACACAGATGAGCCAGTTTGATTAGCAAATGGGGTACTGTAAAAGCCAGGCAGGGGAAATGAGCAGCTTGCAGCAGCTTGGTAGTTTCTCAGGCATCTGTTTCTATGCATGTGGAGGCATAAATATTACAATAACCATAGACTTGAGGGAATGTCCAAAGCCAGTAATGATAGCCATGGTAGGCATGTGTATGGAAGCATTCATATGTTAGAGGAAGAAGTAGGTGACCTCTATGGTTGAAGAGGCTCATATAAGTTAATAGGAAGTAGAGTTAGGCACTTAAGCAGAAACATCTGATGGATGCCTAAGTGATGGCTTTTGAGATCATCTCTTACCTCAGAGGAAAAGGGTGGGATGAAATTAGCTTTTGTCGTGGGATAAATGCGTCTATAAATAATAAGAAAGACTCATGGGTAGTAGGCAGCAGGGACATAAAAAAGAACAGGTATGTCTGCACTCCTGAGACATAAAATGACTGCAAGACCCTGAATCATAGTCCCCACAATTTAACAAAAAAATCATAATTAACAAAGGTTTATCTCCCTATCTGGCTTCTCTGCTTCTCCAAGGATAGTTTACTACAAGATGAGAAAGGGATTGTGTACTTGGCTGGCATACCTGTCAAAATCCGGAATCTTAGTCACTCTCCAAGACTCCCTTCCCCTGGCTCATGCACTTGGCTGAGTGGGGTGGCTTTCATTCCAGAGATTCCATTCATTTTAGTTTTATTGCAAGTTTCTGAGTCATCCATCCATCCTCAACCCCTTTTTCCCATTTTGCTCATGGGATCAGGATGTCACTTCAACAGTGGTCCATCCATCTATCCTCAACCCATTTTTCCCATTTTGCTCATGGGATCAGGGTGTCCCTTCAACAGTGACAATCATCTCCAGCCAAGGTTTACACCACCAGGTGGCAAGCCCTGCTGCAGTAGTTCATCCATGCCACTCATTCACACACACGTTCACACCTACAGCCAGTTTAGAGTGTCCAAACTACTGCATGTCTTTGTAATGTAGGAGGAAAGCGGAGCACCTTGAGGAAACCCATGCAACCACAGGGAGGACATGCAGACTCTGCACAGAAGGCACCCCAGCTGAGACTCGAACCTCTTGCTGTGAGGTGGCAATGCTAACTGCTACACCATCTTGGCTGCCCAATATTCCTCCCAAAACAAGCTAGTGCAGGTGATCAAAATGTTTAAGTGCTGAGTTTACTTCTATGCTTTGTGTCTGTCTCCAGTGAAATTAGCAGATTAGTCAGCTGCATGGAGGTGAGCCAGTGTAATTTTGGAGGTCTGCACTGTAAATCTATACTGGTGTTTACCTGAGTGATAAACAGTTCCTGTAGTTAGGGTTACCACCTGTCCTTCTTTGCAAAATACAGTCCCTCTTTGGGCAGCTGTGTCCTGTAAAAAAAAACACTACAAAATGGCAAAAGTCCTGAGATTTTAAAATAAAAAATATTTCCTAACTTTTCTTTAATGGTAGCATAACACAGTTATTTGGTATCTGAAATGCCTAAATGTTGTACAAAATAGCATAAAGCAACCAAAATGCTACAAGAATAAACATTTATTTTTGTAAAAAAGTAAAGTTATGTCCTTTGCACTGGCCACAGGTATGTTTTGTCCTGCAAAATCTCATGTTTTTACAAAAAATATTCCACTTTGGGCATTTGAAATGATGGCAACCCTACCTGTGGTACTGTGCATATTATAATTATTTCCCCTTTTTCTGGATAAAGTTGATGCTAAGCTGAATGTGTTCCTGGTTGGCCACAGGTATGTTTTCTCCTGCAAAATCTCATGTTCTTACAAATAATATTCCACTTCGGACATTTGAAAAGATGGCAACCCTACCTGTGGTACTGTGCATATTACAATTATTTCCCCTTTTTCTGGATAAAGTTGATGCTAAGTTGAATATGTTCCTGGTTTGTAATGCAAACTTTCTTCATGTCTGCCACACTTCAAAGTCCCCTGTGCCTACATTACAGTTTACAGATGCATGTCAGAAAATCAAAGGAGAGAAGTATTATTTGATTCGATAACAAATCCTACTTGACACACACGCCTGTGAGGTGTTTACAGATGCGTGCCAAAAATAAATAAATAAACTAGGGAAGTGATGTTTATTTTATTTTATTTATTTATTTATTTATTTATTTATTTATTTATTTATTTATTTTGCTGTTTTGTTGACCAGCTTAGTCCCACTAGCTCTGTGTCCTCTTTTCATGGGAGACTAGAGATGACATTCATCCTGACTAAGGGAAATTTGTCCAGGACATTGGTGAACTCTTCCTATTCTTTAATCTTGTTTTGCAACATAAACACTAGATGGTAGCAGAGATCTGCTGCTGTTAGTTTGTGAGAAATCCAAGATGTAGGATGCCATGAGACATGGAAGTACATCAAGAGGTGATGGAAACTATTGGAAATGAGGAAGTTATTGTAACAGAGTTAGAAGGCGGTAAATTGCCAACACAGGAATTACTGAAATTGGAGCAGAAGAAAGCTGGAGTGAGGTAGGTGATCATGTTATGGATTTGAATGCAGAAGAAATTACAGTTTCAACAGAATAAAAAGTGGATTTTGGTGATAAAGAAACAGAAAACATTGGTGCATGTTCAGCTGGTGGAGTAACTAGTTTTAAGGGAGACAAGGGTAACATGGTATGAAAAAAATCTTTTGTTACTGTGAGAAATGAAAGACAAGCAGGTAGGGTAACAGAAAGAAGTATAAATATGCAGCAACAGGCTGTAAGTGTGCACACCAGAGCTGGGAAGCCCATGGTAAGAATTAAAACAAATAATGAATTTTGTTTCAACAGATGTAAAGTTTTGGACAATGTAATTTTGGTTGTAGAATTTACTATAAAAGACGTGAGTGTTACTACGTATGGGGACAGAGGACGTCTGTGAAGTGACTTTTGAAACATTTAGGTTATTAGAAAATTTCATGTCTGAGGTAGGAAAGAAAGAGACTACACCTTGGAAGGAAAGGAGAGACTGCACCCTGGAAGGACTATATTTTTTTGAATTTTGGACTGAGCTTAAAAAGAAAATACAAGTACAATTCAGAACTGCTGACACTGACATTGTTGGGATAGAATCTTTTTTCTTAAATATTTGTAAAGAAGTGCATGATATAAAATGAGTATTTGACAAAAACGTATGTGGACTGCTGGGAGGGAAGAGTTAGTAACTTTAAATATGAGAGCAGGAAGGATGCAGTATGTTCAAATGTAATGCATTTTAATGGAAAGAGGGTGAGTATGAGATACTGGGGGAGGGGGCAGACAAAGGCCTGATTTTTTTTATTGTGAAAAAAGAAGATGCAGACAATCTGGGGAGAAGGGCAGTCCTATTTTTATGCTTCAGTGCATCTGGTTTGACTTATTAATTGTGCGAAAAACAGGAGGCATAAAATTGTCAGAACTTGTTATATGAGAGGTATGAAGAGTTATGGAAATAATTAAAAAGGAAAAGAAATAATGGAAAGAAAGGAATATGTAAATATAGCAAGGTTATGCAAATTAAAAATTTAATGTAGTGAGAAAATGAGTGATAAGAACAAAGTTATGCAGGATATTTTTCTTGTATATCAATGGAGTGATTTATCAGACGCTATAAAAGGTGTGAGGAACTATTGTATAACAAAATAAAAGGCATGAAAATATATTAGCAGAAATAAGATAATGGTTGTGGAAAAAGCACTGGGGAGGATAGATGAAAATTAAGGAAATGGGAATGGAAGACGTATGTACTAGAATTGTGTTGTAGTACTAATGAAGAAATTGTAAACGTGATGTAAATAAGATGAAATAAGAGGGATATGGAGTTGCCAAAATATGTATGTAAAATAATATGTAAATAACGTGTGTGTGTGTGTGTGTGTGTGTGTGTGTGTGTGTGTGTATGTGTGTGTGTGTATATAGATATAGATGTGTGTGTGTATGTATATATATATATATATATATATATATATATATATATATATATATATATATATAAATCATGCTTCTCAACCTGCAAACATCAAAAATCTGAACAAGGCCCATGAAAAGTAGCTACAAATTTTTATGCTGATTATTATCATAAATTTAGCATACATAATAATGTAATCCCGCCCACTCCAATGGAATTGTGGGATACCAACTTTTAAACACAAACTGAAGAAAAGACAATGAAAATATGGCACTAGAATCCCCCTGCAGCCATTCCAATGTCTCATTACCGGGCTATTTCGAACCATTTACCATAAACACTAATGTGCATACTTCTTTACTTTTCTACATTGATTATTTGGATTTTATTTTTACATTTTATAGCACAATACACAAACACTAATAGACATCTGCTAAACAAAGCAATACTGTTTCACAATGAAAATAAACATAGCATTAAAACTTCTCTGCCCTTGAAACTCACATTCAGTGAAACAGCATTGAAACCTACACAACATCCAAAGAAAATGCATCTGGCCAGTGGTAGATAAAGATTACCTTTGGGCTGTTTTCAAATCATAGGCCCCTTGCACACAAAACAAGAAACATACATGTGTTCTTTGATACACCTTTCTGACTTTATTAAATAATACAACACACTTGTTAGACTTAGACCACATTTTAAATTTATTGTTTGAACATTTTTCCAGTAGGCAATGAAGCAAAATGAACCAATGACAAAATAGCCCAATGCAGAACATTTCCATCATAAAAGTCTACTTCCACACACACACTTTTTTCTTATAATGCAGCACAGAATATAATCATTCTGATTTTCTGTTCCTGAATTTGGGTTAATATTTTTTGCTCTTTCCACTGAGACACAAATGCCCTTGTGCATGACATTTTCTCACTTCTGTTCTATCTGTAGCTACACCCTTGACATGTTACACCCACCCCTTTAAAAGTACAGCACAGTACAGCATCAGCAATGCATCTACATACTGTAGGAGTAGAACAACCTACAGTCTGCTGCATCAGAAGCAAGTATTTAACCTGTTATGCATTTAACAATGCAAACAGACTCAGCATAAGGAACACTAAACTTCTCTTCCCCTGAAAATCTCAGCTCCTTGTAAAATCCACTCAACACTCAACTGTTTCACACAACGTTGCAGCACAAGAAATCTGGAAAAAGCCAAATTTTATTTGGGGGAGGGGATAAAAGCCCAAAAAACAGGGACACATTTTAAACATTGCTTGTATAATTTTGGAAAGTTGCTAGAATAAAATGTTGTGTTACCACCATGCGTTTCACTGCCAAGTCTTGAACCCAGGACCCTGTGCACTACAGTCAGAGCAACATACCACTATGCCAAGTCAGTGGTTTCCTGAAAGACAGGAACTTTAGGAAGACTGAAACTTAAATGGCTATCATTTAGTGAATTCAGTTCTCACTTCTCACCATAGCTTTCAACCTCTTAGCACAAAAAAACCTGGACAAAGCCAATAATGGGGGAATACAGAATTCAGTTCTCACTTCTCACCATAGCTACTCTCAAACTCTTAGCACAAAACAAACTGGACAAAGCCAATAATGGGGGAATATAGCCCCTAAAATAGGGAGAAATTTCTAATATTGATCTTATAAACTTAGAAAATTGGTAGAATAAAAGGTTTTGTGTTACCATTTATTTTCTGAAGAATATGAAGTCTGAAATTCAAATGCCTGTCATTATTTAGTGAATTCAGCCCTCCACTGATTTGCCACAAAAATCCAGAAAACCACAGATTTTATGAGGAACAGAACAAAAATATGAGGCATAAATCTGGGATATTCTCACAAGTGGTGGTAAGTAGACTTTAGGTCTGAGTACCTCCTCTAGCCACCAGGTATATTCACCTAGGATGCACACACCAATTACGGCCACTTGTTTGACTACCTATTTTAATGTTCTTAGAATATTTAAACCCAATCAATGACATAGCTTATAACAAGACTGTCATCTTGACATAAGTAGTGTTATGCTATATGGAATATTGTACAAGCAGCATGAAAATGCATCATTGTCAAAAGATATCACTTTGAATTAAACAAAACTGACTCATTTAAATGCTGGGAAAAAATGTTGCAGAAAGCCACAGATGATCATTCTCATTTTAATAGTCATATTAATTGATTGTACAGACAGGCAGACATATTGTTTGACCTATTTTATAAAGCACAGACACACACACACACACACTCTGACTGCCATGTAAACCTAAAAAAGTTAGAGGTTCAAGCAAGACACACAGACACACACACACACACACACACACACACACACACACACATCAAAATGTCAGCTTCCTACCTCTGCAGCTTGCAAATCTCAGCTCTATCCATAAACACACTAAAACGGCAGCTTCCTACCTCTGCAGCTTGCAAATCTGAGCTCTGTCCATATATACACCAAAACGGCACCTTCCTACCTCTGCAGCTTGAAAATCTCAACTCCGTCCATACACACACCAAAATGGCAGCTTCCTACCTTTGCAGCTCGCAAATCATTCTCAGCTCCATCCATACACATACCAAAATGGCAGCTTCCTACCTCTGCAGCTCGCAAATCTCAGCTCCATCCATACACACACCAAAACAGCAGCTTCCTACCTCTGCAGCTTTCAAATCTCAGCTCCATCCATAAATACAACAAAATGGCAGCTTCCTCTGTCCATAAATACCTTTGGCTTCCTCCGTCCATAAACACCTCTGCAGTTTGCAAATCTCAGCTCTGTAGGCAGCAGTAAAGCATTACAGCTTGTTCTGTTCCTGTTAACAGCTAAGGAACAACCAAAAATGCCTGCACATTGAGCCCTTGAGCTCAAATCCGACAGGCTGGCAGGCCGTTTCACAGAGCTGATGTCATTGCGCAAGTGATGACGTCAGCTCAAAATGCGGAAAAAAATGCTAAATAAAAAACGCTGGGAAATTCGGAAATTAAGGGGTGCTGCTCGGGAATCATGGTACCCCATTATTTGGACCCCAAAACTCAGTAAAAACTGAGCAATTCGGTACAGTTGGGAGGTATGATATATATATATATATATATATATATATATATATATATATATATATATATATATATATATATATATATATACATATATATATATATATATATATATATACATATATATATATATATATATATATATATATATATATATGGGTCTACTTCAAATGAGAGAAAACCCATGTATTCTAATCCAGAATTGCTGAGATGAGTTTACCGAAACTACAGAAGGACGAAAATTTGAAGCAGCAAATGTCACATAATCGAAAATAGGTTACTTAATTTTCGTAAGTCGCAGCACTAGAAAAAAGAATGGTGATGCTGTATGTGCCCAGGGCTGCCATCATATGCAGAGTTTGATCATGCAGATGATACTTCCAAGGAAATAGACACTGGGATTAGCTACCATTCCATCTGCACGAACAGTCCCCGATGATGGATTTGTATAAAGAAACACATGTGTAACAGTTTGTATGCATTCACTACATGTATTTTAACTAATGCTTAATGAGTACAGATGCACCCATGCAATCACAGCCAGTAGTGTCAAAAAGGCCTGGCTTTCCATCTCTGCTTCTAGATACCTTCAAAACATTAATGACAAAGAAATGATAATATGAAGACAATATCAAGCACACCCATAATAGCAAGCACAACCACCCAGGTAATTTGTTTCACTAACAGAAACAGAAGTCCTAGACTATGAAAAATAAAGTGCAACTCGCAAAGAAATGTAGTAGCTTTCTATACCCACTGCAGTGACACTAAAACATTTTTGCAAAAGTCAAAGCCCTGCCCCATGATATGGGGGTTGCACTTTACAACTCTGCTAGTTTTGTGTTTGTGTATGTGTGTGTGTGTATATATATATATATATATATATATATATATATATATATATATATTAATATTATGCCTGAGATTATTTCTCAGAGTAAGTGGATTCTGCAATTCTGCAATCTTGGACTTTGCATTCCTCCTCCTTTGTTTTCCACTCTCTTACAGTTGACCATCAGATCCCCAGAACCTCTCCTCGTATACTAAGTCTACTGAACTTGACATACCTACACAGGAATTTTTCTGATACATTTCCGTGGCTTACAGAGATGTAACTGGCTTACCTAGCACCAGGTTCTGATCCCTGATCTGGCACCCCCCCCCCCCAGCTCCCAATTTGAAGAGTAAAATGGAAAACAAAGTGTGTCATCTCCCTTAGTCTGGTGTTCCAAGCAAGATCCCTAACCTCTCATTTCTTTAATTGAAGAACATAAAAAAGCACTTCTACTTTAAGACCTGTTACAGCTTTACCACATATAAAGCATTGAAGTATATTTCTGTACTGGCATTCAGAAATACAAGTACAGAAAAGAATGGAGAAGATGCATTTCCTGATTGTGCTCAGTAGCACACTGCACCTGGGGTGGCTGCCTCTTTTGCCCATCCTTGCTACACTTCTAGGTGCCAGTGAGAAAACTGAAGCATTTCTGTGGCTACTCAGCAAATAATGCCCACCTCTCTAAAGATAACACCCCCCTGCATGTCTGTGACCTCTGCTGGAAATCAACTGTGAGGTGTGCCCATGTGAATGCTCTCTCCAAAGTTGGGCTACACCATTCTGTCTTGTTAGTAACTCAGATACTAGAGCCACTAATAAAACCAGGATCACGTGGTCTGTAGTTAGGGTTGTATCCCTATATGCCATATTAATAGCCTGTGTATTCTCCTTTTTATAAGTTCATAGGTGTTTACTAGGCTAACAACTACAAGGGACTTTTTAAGCCTAGCCATACATCCTAAATCTCTGACAAGTTCTGATACCATTGATTTGTGTAGGCAGGGTTTGGGAGATGAGACATTTACAAGGAGGGGCCTGAGAGATGAATCATTTACAGGTTGTCTGTGTCCATCAGAGACATAGGTGCCAAACCAGGGATGAATTTCCTGTCCCCCATCCAGTTGCCCAAGTTGCACTTACTTGAATTGGGTTAGGGAGGAACTCTGCTTCACATGAATGGGAAGCCTGTTCCATAGACAGTGTAGTCTCTGGTATGCATACCTGTCTCTCCAGCAGGTCCTGATTATATCACCGGCAAGTTGTAAGTCTTTAGAACGGGTAATTCTGGTGCTATTTGTTTTGTGGATATGCAGGAGGTCCATCAGAGTGGGGTCTTACAATGCCTTATATGCCATGCATAAATCTCCCTTCAAAAGCCTGTAGGAGACAGAATACAAGGATGAGGCCTTGAGGTGGTCTGCATAGGTCATTTTACTTACTTCCTGTATTCTTTTAGTGAGGAACCTCTGTGGGTGTTCCCATTCTTGGATATGCCTGGTTAGGTACATACCACAGGGGGCATTGCACTCAATGATAGGTCTGATGAATGCCGAATACAGTGGAACAATGACTTCCTTGGACTTAGATGCCATCCCTTTGTTTATAAGTTGTACAACATAGAATGATTTCCTCACTACTGTATATACATGATAATCAAAGGTTAGATTACTATCTTTGTGTGTCCCCAAGTCCCTGACTACTGGGTCAACTCTAAGGGGTGTGTTGTCAATATGATAATTACCAGGGACGGATGACTTCCCAAAGGATACTATGATGCATTTCTTGGCATTTAGTTTTAGTCCATGGCTCTGACACCAGTTGTTAGTCTGTGTCAGCCCCTCCTGGAGAACATTTGTGTCAGTGTGGCACTCACTGACATCTTGGGTTCTATCTGTGAACCAGTTGGCTATCCACCGGGTAACTTACAAGTTTGTACCTAACCTCTTGAGTTTGTCAACAATGCCTGAGTGGGGTATTGTGTCAAGTGCCTTGGCCAGGTCAAGGTAAGCAGTGTGAACCATTTTTCCCTCATCCATTGATATAGTTACCTTCTCAAAGAAGTCCACCAGGTTGAGTAGGCATGATCTGGCCTTGGCGAAACCAAAATCATTTGTTGATCATTTCCATGATAATTCTTTCCATGGCTTTACAATATAAGTCTAGTGAGACTTATGGGTCTGTAGTTTACATGGTCTGTAGATGGCCCACCTTTTAGTTTTGCTTTTCCTACGATAATAAGTGTGGTCATCAATCTTTCAACAGGAACTTGATAATTTATATATCTATTAGAATATAATAACTTTGGGCGGAATGATGCCAGGGAATCTTCTTGGGCTAGGCTTATATAGGCTCCAGGGCAGTTACCCTAGTACACACCTATGAACCTATGATTAAAGTGAAATAACATTACAAGGAGAAACACATCCTACACAAAATAATTTTATGCATGGATTTATTTTATTTTATTCCTTTGTTAATAATGTAATTACTTTATGAAAAGCGAAAAAAATTTCAAGAATGATCCTGGAACACTCTGTGATTAAGTGACCTGCTCAGAGTCACATGTTAGGCAAATAGATGCTGACAGAATCAAAGTATGGTGCACAGGATGAAGCATGTTAGAAGCTTACAGCTTTAACCACCTGTGCTGAACTGCTAACTAACTGTTGGACTGTCTGAATACTGTGTAGGCCAGGCTTCTCAAAACTTTTTTTTTTTTTACATTTCATAACTAGGTAAGCCCACTGGACCCAAGTATCCCTCTTCAGGGGCAGCCCAGGAGCACTGTCTGGTTAAATGACCTGCTCAGGGTTACACAGTAAGCAAATGGAGGTGGAAGGAAAAAGCACACTCTTTACGAGAGACTACAGGATGCAACTCATTAACAGATTAGAGCCCTAATCCACTGAACGAACTAGTAGACCATGTTGCATGTTATGAGATAATGGCTTATGCTTATAATTCTTCTGATATAATATCATCTGTCAGGTGTTTACTACATATAGATAGGTGCACACTATAGTATCTTGGGTATTTGTATCTTTAAATGTAAAACAGCTTGCAGGCAGGATGTTCATGTCATGTAGCACACCATTTTTCTAGAAGGCAGTCACATTAAAGTAACTGTACATATATACGTGTACATAACTGTATATGTGTATATATATATATATATATATATATATATATGGTTCTACCTGACTTCGTCGACAGCGCAGAAGACCGACATCGGAATTCGGAGCTCCAGAAGATCGAAATCGAAGAAGACCGACGCGAATCGCGAGTGGCAGAACATCGACAGTGCAGAAGACCGACACGACGGATGACAACACCAACGCCGAGGATGCCGACATGGGGAAAGGCTGTGTGAGTATGCGGTAGTGACGGACGTTAGGGTGCGAGGCAGGTAAGTGTGGAGATTGACGGTCTGTGGGGATAGGGGTGGGTTAAGTGAGTTAGGGTTAGGGAGCGATAGGGGTGGGTTAAGTGAGTTAGGGTTAGGGAGCGATAGGGGTGGGTTAAGTGAGTTAGGGTTAGGGAGCGATAGGGGTGGGTTAAGTGAGTTAGGGTTAGGAGCGATAGGCGGGTTAAGTGAGTTAGGGTTAGGAGCGGGTAGGTAAGTGTGCGATAGTGACGGACCTTAGGGTTAGGGTAAGGTTTAGTGTGGGCTTGTAAGGATTTTGGTGTGCTTGTGTTGTGTGTGTGGTTTGTGGAATGGGGATGTGTTTTGTGTTTAATTGTTATTGTGGTGTGTGCAGTGTATGGGGTTTCGTGTTTGTGTACCGTCGGTTATTTCGTTGTCGGTTATGTGTGGTTTCGTGTTTATGGACTGTCGAATATGTGGTGTCGGTGATGTGGTTGTCGGTGTTGTGTGGTTTCGACTATGTCAGGTAGAACCATATATATATATATATATATATATATATATATATATATATATATATCTTTACATGTCTTGAAAACCTCAAAATGCTCCAAAATTGTAATAAAAAACTAAGCAATGAAAACAAAAACTAAACAAAAATAACTTTCAGAATACTAGCAAACACAACCCTAAAAAAATTCTAGACACCCATTTAAGAAATCCTGCAACCCGGCCATAAATTCACCCTAACCCCTCTACCAATACTTTTAACTCATCACTCAAAACCACAGTATAATTCAGCTCTTATTTCATAAATAGAATAGGATCTCTAACCAAGGACTCCCCAATGTCTAATCCTAACCCTGCCCAGCAGCCACATATCACCACATCCATATTCACCTTCAAACATATGCCTACATCCTATATAAAACTTCTCTTAAACTCAAACAATGTTCTACTTCAGCTGATGACTTTGCAAGTGAGTACCTTAAATTAGCAGCCAATAGCATTGTCTACCTTGTCTCAATCCTTATCTCTGAAAAAAAAGTTGCACATTATCCCTCTGCACAAAGGAGGAAATTCAGCAGACATTACTAACTTTAAACCTATAGCAGTCATATCTCCCCCCTCCAAAATAATTGAAAAATGTATGAAGAAACAATTGCTAAACTATCTCCTGCAGGAAGAACCCTTTCACCCACACAACATAGCTTCCATCCTTCCCATAGTATTAACACTACACTTCTAACCTATATAGATACTGTCATTAAAGCTAGAGATAACATCAAACTAGTCTCCTCATTTTTAGATTTGTCTAAAGCCTTTGACACAGTTTGTCACAGCAAACTTCTATTTCAAATGTCCTAATTAGGTCTCTCTCAGCCCATCCTTCTATGGCTCAGAAGCTACCTATCCAGTAGGTTTCAGACAGTAAAATGGCACTCCACCCTCTCTCCATACCTCCCAGTCACTACCGGTCCCCTCCTCTTTAACATTCTCACCACCACCCTCCACACATCCACATAACAGGCCTCCCAAATACAGTATGCAGATGTAGATGACTCCACACTCATTTGCACATCTGACAACATGGCACACCTCCAGAATATTACTCAGGAAGCTTTAACAGCTACTGAAACATGGCTTTGCAACTCACAATTCATGCTCAAAAGTAAAAAAAACAAAAAAAAAAACAATCTACAATTTTTTTCTCCCCAAATCCCTCTCCCATGAAAATAAAACAAACTTTAAAGTCCTCTTTCTTGATAATATTTTTAAAAAATTATTAAGAAATGCATCCACCTCCAGCTCATGCCATTCATTACACATAACCAACTTCTCACCCCAGCACAACATGGGTTCCATCCTGGCCATAGTACAATAACAGCTCTTTTCTCTTTTCTAGACATCGTAAACCATGCCCGTGACTCTGGAGAACTTGTATCCATAGTCCTCCTTGACCTCTCCAAGGCTTTCAACACAGTCTGTCATACCCACCTTCTTCACCACCTTTCCAATCTTAACCTCTCACAAAACACCATTACCTGGTTCAGCAGCTACCTGTCTGACAGATCTTTGGCAGTAAAATGGAAGACTGGGACCTCAGCCTTCCTTCCCACCTCAACCGGGGTACCCCAGGGATCCATTCTTGGCCCTATGCTCTTCAATATCTTCATTAATGATTTCCATGCAGCCATTCCTAACAGTAAGATAGTACAATATGCAGATGACTCAACTTTAGTTTGCTCTGCATCAAACCTCCCTGAGCTCCAAACAAAAACTCAAACTGCTTTCTCAACTACTGAGAACTGGATGCTCTAAAATCACCTCTCTTTGAATGCCAACAAATCAAGAGATCCTTCTATTCTCTCCCTTGAAATCTATCCACCTAGACAAAACCTCTTTCAATATTACAAGCCTTACCAACTCCACTATAGAAGTTGTTCCTTTTGCTAAACTTCTTGGAGTTATTATTGATGAACACCTAAAATTCAATACCCATATTCAACTAAATATAAAGAAAACCCATCAGAAGCTTGGCATGCTGTACAGAAACTCCCACATCCTCTCCCCCTCAACAAGACAGACCCTCGCCACTACCTTCTTACTACCCTCACTAATGTATGGTGCTCCCCTACTAACCAGCCTATCTTCCTCCATCTCTTCTAAACTAGAATCCTGTTACAATAAAATCTCAAAGTTCACCACCACTTCCAAATACTCCACTCACCACTGTAAACCTCTCCACCAGCTGCAATGGCTAGAACTCCCAAACTATCTTGACTACCTCCAACTCGTCATGACTCACAAGCTTATTTTCAAACCAGCTATATGCCCAGCACTAACAAACATCTTAACATTATACACCCCAAACAGAACTCTGAGATCTACCCACCAAAATCTAATCTCTGTTTATAAACCAAACCGTCCCACTGGTCAGCTTCTCCTATCCTTTTCTGTCATGAAAAAATGGAATTCTCTCCCTCCATCTCTAAGAATTTCTGAGAACTCTGAACACTTCAAAACCTAGCTGAATTCTTATCTCTCCCAAAAATGAAAATGCAATTGCACTCCACCTACCTAACCCGCTTAATACATAAATACTTTATAACACACAAAGTTTGTTCTTCCTTACACACTATTGATTAACACTGTGTACTGTCTTCATGCTAATGCTACCTCTATACCACTCTCAGAGGATTTAAACCTCTATGCCAAAAGGTAAAACGCTGCTACCTGAAGGTCCACCTTCGTAAAAAATGTGAAGTATAACTTAATAAAGACGATAGTGGACCACCACGAAAAGCAAAAGTATTTTTAATATAAAGACAAGATAAGCGCTTTTGCGTACATCACAGGTACGCTTCATCAGATCTCAATTAACCAAGCAAAAACTGACATTATATATATTATCATTGATTGAAAACACTTAGAAACAAATAATTAATGAATTAATTAATCAAATAATTTAAAAATTATGACCCAAGTTCCTGCAATGTATATATACTCGCACAATAGCATTTCATGTAATACAGCCCAGAACCCAAAAATCAATTGATAAAAATTTTCAAACTAGATATATTCAAAATGAATACTGATAATAATCATAATAGTAAATAAAAAATGATAAATAAATTGATATTTTATAAATGACATGATTCTGTCTGCATGTATATATACCTAAATATATTTCTTTGCTGTAGATAGCATGTATAAATCTGATTGTGTATATATATATATATATATATATATATATATATATATATATACATGTAGTGCCTAGATAAAATCAATATATAAAAACATAAATAGTATAACATAGATATTAACTAAGTAAGATACTTAAATACTCTAAAAAAGGTGCTGCCACCTATTTCTGTTATGTATGCAAACATAAATAAACAGGTCAAATTCATAATAATGTATATGTCTAAGACTATAATAAGTCTAAAAACAGAATCTGATCTAATATTAGGCACATCTATCTCATCCATGGCTACTAAAACCCTTATTTCAATTTACGTGCTTCAATTAAGGGTTTAATAGTAATAAACTGATTAAGACCTGGATCCTGATGTGCTCGTAGCCTAAATATCCATTCAAGTTCTACTTTTTCCAGATGGTTCATGTTATTTCTACCTCTCTTATTGGGGCGTATTATTTGCAGTACTCTGAATTTAAAACTGTGTCCTAAATGGGACATAGAATGCTTGGCTAAAGCATTACGTTGGTCAGATTTACTGATGTCATATGTGTGATTTAAACCTCTGTATTAATTTAACTTATGCTAATATTCATGCATAAAGAACTCATCCATGCTAATGTTACTTCTATATCATTCTCAGATGATTTAAACCTCTGTATTAATTTAACCTTGTACTACTGTTCTCAACCACTAAACATGTAAATAGGCTTTACATCCTTCTCCAAGCTGCTATTTAACTTTTGTTTAGTTTTTGCTATTTTGTATGTAAAATTTGCTTAGTTTGTTTCTGTTTCCACTATGTATTGTACTACACATTACGGAGCTTGTACTATTTATTATTGGAGCTTTTCTCCCCGGGCCTCCACTGAAAACGGGCTCTTTGGGCCCAGTAGACCTCCCTGATCATCAAACTGGAAATAAATAAATAAATAATATAACCATTGAAGTCACTTCTAATAGCAAATTATTATTGATGATAGCGGATAATAATCTTAAATTCAATCTGCCTATACAAAATTGCATAACAAAAACTCAGTATAATGAAAGAAAAGGTGAGACTCCGCTGGATGTTCCACTGCTTTATTAAAATACACAAAAAGTTGTATCCAAAACTGGTAAGAAACTCCAACAAAATAAATATCCACTGACAAGCGCTTTCGGGTTAAAACCCTTCATCAGATCACATACTAAAAACACTTCCGAATATTTTTGAGAGTTAGTAAAAAGCCCGCCTTTTCTGCAAGGCTGGTTTTAAAGGTACACAGTCATTTAAGCCCGGAGTTCTGTGGGCCATCAATTCCAAAATCCATTTGGACTACATAGATTCAGTTAATAGTTTAACATCACCCCCCCTATTGTTCATGACAACATTAACCACTGCTTTGAATTTAAAATTATGTGTGGGGTGGGTCTCAATATGCTTATATAAAGCATTATGTGCATCTTTATTCCTAATTGAAGACATATGTTGCAATATTCTTACCTTAAACATATTGTTGGTCTTGCCAACATAAAAACATATGCATTCAGTGCACTCCGCTATGTAAACTAAATTACTTGTCCTACAGGTAGCTTTTGCTTTGAAATTAAAAACATATCCACTGACTGGATGTGTAAAGATGTGATCTTTATTTATAAATTGGCATGCTTTACAATATCCACATGGGACACTGCCAATTTTTTCTTTTAGAATACAAGTTTGGGTTACTGTTTTCTCTTTACAAAGGATATCTTTTAGATTCTTGTTTCTCCTATAACCAAATTGTGGATAAGCCCTCACTATATTTCTTAACTTGTTATCTCCCCTCAAAATATTCCAGTTTCTGTTGACAATATCCCTGATGTCTCCTATATTACTACTATATGTAAACAATACCCTTGGTTCATTAAGTTTGTGTGTGGTATTAGTGGTTCTTATTTCCCCTTTATTACATTTAAGCCATGGCTTAAATCTATTATCTCTTTTTGTGTGATTGGTATCAACCACTCTATTAACCAGTTCTCCTCTATAGCCCCTTTCTAAAAAGTTGTTCTTCAAATTAACCATTTCACATTCAAACATCTTATCATCCAGATTCAATCTGGATATTCTTCCAATCTGACCCTGAACAATATTTGAAAACATATATCGGGGGTGCATGCTATCGAAACAAAGCACTGTATTTTTCCAGCACTCCTTCCTATATAGGCTTGATGAAAAGCCAGCTTCATTCTGTGATATACATACATCTAAAAAGTCAATATTTGTGGTTGAACATTTCTTAGTAAACTTCAGGAATGTAGTAGTGGAGTGTAGATAGTCTAAAAAACCATCCAAAGATGTAACATCATCCTTCCACAAAAAGAAAATATCGTCCACAAAACGTGTATATAAATGTATATGTTGCATCCATTCTGGCTTATTAAAAATCATAGCCTTTTCCCAATGCCAGAGGACCATATTGGCATAAGTATTGGCACAGGGAGTGCCCATGGCCACCCCCTGTGCCTGTCTATATGTATGTTGTGCTCCTACAAACACATTATTTTCTAGAACCAGGGTTAATAAAGTACTGATTAATATTATTTTCTCCTCATCAACATTCTGATCTGCCAATACCTCACTAACAGCTTGAACCCCATAGTCATTACTAATTACAGTAAATAGGTTTTGAACATCTAAGGTGACCATAAAAAAATCTCTATTTATTTGTATCCTCTCTCTATTCACATCACCCAATTTAAGCAAAAAATCCCCTGTATCTTTAAGTATGGTGGACAATTTATCTATAAAAGGATGTAATGCATGTTCCAGCCATATGGAAATATTTTCCATCACCCACCCTCTGCCAGAAACTATGGGTCGTAATGGTGGGTCATGAAGAGACTTGTGTATCTTTGGTAGACCTTTGAAGATGGGAATGACGGCCTTGTCTATCAATAAAAATTTATATGTATCATCACTGATTTTCATTTCAAAAAGCAATCTTTTTAAACAATTATGTACTTTATCTACTATAATTTTACACCCACAGGATTAATCTGTATATATGTATGTTTATCTGATAGCAATTCTTCTATTTTTCTGACATACATAATAGTGTCTAATACTACCACCGCTCCCCCTTTATCAGCTGTTTTGATGACTAAATTTTTGTTGTTACTTAAATCAGACACTGCTTTCTTCTGTTTTTGTGTCAAATTATGGTATTCATTAAACACCCTATTCTTAAAATATTCCTGTAAGTCATGTTCACAGCTACCTATAAATAAATTAAGAGCTGGAGAGAAAGGTGGTATATAACCGCTTGGCTGTCTAAGGGTTGTGTTATATTCATTATTAACACCAAAAGCACATTTCAATGCTAAGTTTCTACAAAAGAGCATGATATCAAGCATAACTTCATTAAAAGCACTAAGTCTGTCCGGTACAAAGGTCATGCCTTTGTTCAAGACATATAATTCTTCGCTATTCAAAATATAAGAAGATAAATTAAAAACAATACCATCATCATGGTTAAAAGTCAATCTAATATCTTCCTTCTTTTGTTCGGGTCTCTCCCCTCGCTCAACGAGCGTTTCCACGCTCCTCGTTTCTTCATGGGAGCTGGCAACTGCTCCAAAAAATGTGTGGGACCTTGCGTGTGTTTTGGACGAGCTCCTAAACAGGAATTATCTTTCGTGGCAGTGCCAGCTTGAGTTAATGCGGCACCGTCAACCGAAACATGCTCAGAGGAAATATCTGAGTGGGAACCCAATAATGTATGTATAGGTGCCTTGTCCTGAATGGACACATTAAAACCCTCTGCTGTCGACGAATTGGTGGTTTTCTCTTGCCTGTCATTCTGTAAGGCGCCATTGCTGCCATCCATCGTACTGCCGACTGGTACTACATATTCCCTTAAATCGCCCCTCCCATTCTGGTGACGTCGGGGCGCCTTCCTATTGGCCCCATCACTGGGAGCAGAATTCGAAGCATTAAACCTGGGCCAAACAAAGATGTTGCCTGCGGTAAAATCTTCATAATCTCTCCTTAGTTTACTGATCTTCTGTAAACGTAGCTTATTGTCATTATCAGATATAGTGTCTAACAGCTCTCTTATGCGTGCCTTATGGAACGGCTCACCAAATTGTGTTTCTAGTTGGTTACGTAAAGCTTCAACATCTTTTCTTAATACCGCCATCTCAGGGGCAAAGAAGTTATTTAGTATGTCCATGTACTTGAAACTTGTTTGGATGTTCAGCCTCTGCCACTGGGCTAAAAGTTCAGGGTAGCGTTCTCCCTGTGCAGGCATGCACATGATTCGCATGCCTCTTGGAACAATACCATAACTTTGACAGGCTTCTAAATGAAAAGTCTGCCAGCGTAACCGTTGTAGTCTCCCAGCCTTGTAGCTTAGATCACGAATCAAGTTGTCAAAATTTTTATCAGTCGCTACAGGAACTTTATCTATAGTAATGTCAGTTCTATTAATTACAAAGCCCAGATTTAATAAAGGGTTATCTTCTGTAAGAAAACCTTTATCAGCAAACCTTGTAATTGGTTCACCGATGGCTCCATCACTGTTCAGTGCTGCTAAAGAAACAGTCAAATTCTCACCATCCATTGCTGGCATAGCAAAAACGAACCAAAAGAAATAAATGTTCAAATAATGTTCTTTGCTATGCCTCAGACTCAACAAACAGCCGAAAAATAAGTATAATGAAAGAAAAGGTGAGACTCCGCTGGATGTTCCACTGCTTTATTAAAATACACAAAAAGTTGTATCCAAAACTGGTAAGAAACTCCAACAAAATAAATATCCACTGACAAGCGCTTTCGGGTTAAAACCCTTCATCAGATCACATACTAAAAACACTTCCTGATATTTAAAATACATGTCAACCAATGAGAGTTAGTAAAAAGCCTGCCTTTTCTGCAAGGCTGGTTTTAAAGGTACACAGTCATTTAAGCCCGGAGTTCTGTGGGCCATCAATTCCAAAATCCATTTGGACTCCATAGATTCAGTTAATAGTTTAACATCACCCCCCCCCCCATTGTTCATGACAACATTAACCACTGCTTTGAATTTAAAATTATGTGTGGGGTGGGTCTCAATATGCTTATATAAAGCATTATGTGCATCTTTATTCCTAATTGAAGACATATGTTGCAATATTCTTACCTTAAACATATTAGCAATAACTAGGGATGCTTTATAGAGCCAAAAACTTTCTCACACATGCATCTGAATCTACTCTTGGCACTACGTATCTCCTCCCCACACATCTTTAAGATGCTTCCATCTTTACTAACCTTCAAGCATTACAAAAATGAAAACATGAACAATGCTATAACAAAGTTGATAAATTAGCAGGAATACCCCTTTCAGAACCCATCACTATTTAGCACAAAAAAAGCCTGAATTGGTTAGAACTACCCCAGTGACTAACGTATGCACTTTTTACCACCTATAAAATTATCCAGATTCTATTTGCTTGTCCAGCACTAAATAACACTGTACACAACTCTCTTCCTAGAGAGTCATTACAAACCAATTACCAAACACTCCTGTCTTTCCACAAACCTGTCAAATATGCTGGGCATTGTCTATACTCATACCGTGTTGCTAGGCCTGGACTTCCTTACCTGTATCCATCAGGTTACTACACTCCCTCACATCCTTCAAAACCATTCTGAAAGACTTCCTAGCCAAAAGCTGACTCAGTTCTTGCTCACCACCAGGGTAAACTGTATCCCTAAATGTGAACAACTCCCTGCTTTACTCACTTCCTTAGTTCTATCAGTTTCTCCCCCCAGCTTTCTTTCTTTATAAATATACCATAACCCTGCGTTTCTCTCATTTCTTATTGCAATTCTTGTTTGTATTATACTAACTTACCTTTAATTTCTCTATAAACTGGCTAAAATTTATCTACTAAATCATTGTCATATAACTTGTATCTACTCTTAACCAATGTTTTCATATTATGTCTAACTTGTTAAAATTATTTAAACTGTATTTATTTTTTGTATTATTTTTAAAGACTGTAAAATTATTGTTCTTAAAATGTTTTGTAACACTTTGGAGCTTCCCCCAGGCCTCCACTGAAAATGGACTTCTACCCAGTCGGACTTTCTCGGTTATCAAATGTCATAAAGATCTCATGGTGACTGGTCACTTATCCAAGTTATCTGAGTTTTTACTGAGCATCCTGTTAGACATGTCAAGATTCATATGACATCAGAAATGAAAAAAGTTTGTTTTCAAGTTGTTTGTCATGTTGCCAAACATAATTTACAGTTCAGAATTAATTCACTTTTGCTGTTATGTGTTGCTAATTGAGTTTGTCAAGTGTTGAAGTTGGCTAACTTCCCCTAAGGTTATGTAACCACAGAGGTTATTATATTAAGAAAGAGGCTGCAGAGCGTGAAACCTATCCATGGAGTTGTGGGAAACTTGCCTGTATTTCATACAAGATTACCTGATCTGAAGTTGCTTTCATTTGCTCTTCAACCAGTGGGTTCAGAACCAATCTCAGATACAACTCAGCTAAATACTACAGCTCTAGAATCCGAAGAATCTGAGCTCCTCCCCTACACATAATGCCATGCACTCCTTCATCCCTTAAGTCTCATTTGCCGCATTTTCGAACAGCATGGGAGCTCCTTTTGTTTTTTGTGAGTAAATTTCAAAAGTTTTTTCCTTAAAATCTCTATCTCTGTAAGTTACCTCCCCTATCCTATATCTGTAACTGTGTGGGTCCTTTTCCCTTTATGGTTCTTTCTATCTCTGTTTTTATTTTCCTTTTCCCCTTTCCAAAAATAAACCTAACTAAAAACTATCTAAAATTTTCTTTCTAGTTGGTAGCTGAATTTAAAGCCCTTTCTGTGTTTTCTGTATTTAATTTTTTTTCTCTTAGCTTCAATTATTGGCCTTTACTATGTCTGATAAGCCAGCAAGGTTTAAAAAGGGCGCTACATGTGGGCATAAAATTCCTCTATCCGATGCCCACACGGAATGTGTTGATTGCTTGGGGGCATCTCACCTGGACTCCTCATATTCGATATGTGCTGGTTTCAGTCAGCATGAGCTGATTGACAGGAGAAACAAACTGATCCTGAGGGGTCTTCTGCCTTCTTCCTCCTCTTCTAGTTCTCCATCCACTTCAGAGGCTCAAACTCCCACCAAGAAGCACAAAGAGAAGAAAAGGTCCCAGGACAGAAGTTCTTCCTTGCCTGGGGAGCCTTTTCCCAAGTCTGCAAAAACTTCAGATCCTAAGTCCTCAAATCCGAATGTAGGTGAGGAAATGGTCAGGATTTGATCCCTTAGGTTTTCTCCAGAGCTGGTTACCTCCCAGCCTAAGTCACCACTACTTCATTTTCCTAGACCAGCCTCCAGGCCTCCTTCAGTTGCTTTGTCCGCTAGCTCCTCCTGGAGCCTTTCTGAAGCTGAGGTTGACAGAATGTTGATGAAGTTCCTCAAGGCACAAATTCAACTGGGGGTTTTGCCCGCTTCATCCTCTGTTGGATCCAGTAGCCTTCAGACTGGTTTTGTCCCTATCTCTCCTTCTCTGATCTGACCTCCAGCTTCAGAGTTGTTGGGTCTGAGGATCCTGAGAGCTGACACATTGGAGCCAACTCCAATGGTTGCCCTGAGTGGTTCAGCCCCAACAGTTTCAGATCGGGTCAACTCTTGGAGTCATAGCTTGGGTGTCGGGTCCAAGGGTTTGTTGTCAGCTGCAAAGTTTTTGGAGCTATCTCTTCCCCTCAGAGCCTTGGCACTTGATAGTGCAGCTCCAACTTTGCCCTGGGATCTGGAAGTTGTGGGAACTCATAGGATTTCTCCACTGACAGCGTCACCTCCTGTGGCGGTTCCCTTGGATTCCCATTCTCCCTCGGCATTTGAGGCTGTGGAGAGAGTTCCACTAGGAGAAACTCAGCCCCCTCCCCCGGAGCCCAGTCCCTCCTCAGGAATTGTGCAAGAGGCATCCCTTCTGACTCCGCCTGGACAGCCTGCCCAAAAGAGCTTCCAGACTTCTTCCCAGTTGGAACATCTTGAGTCTTGTGATACCTCCCACTGAGGGGGCCCCCATAAGTGTACATGCTAAAGGAGACAGGTGGATTCCTCTCTGTAATCCCTCACTGAGGACACTGATTTGGAGGAACAGGAAGGGTCCCCAAGATCCCCACCTGAGGATGTCTCATTTGGAGACATCATGGAAATCCTGCGCCAGAAAGGGGCCCACCCAAAACCTAACTCAGATGACTCAGTGTGGAAGCCTTTGGGTCATGCCCATCTACATCTTGGGTGTCTTTCCGTGTGGACCCTCTCATTGATCTCATGTTCTGCAGGGTGTGGAAGGAACTGGACACAGTGAAACCCGTCCCCAAACATGCAGACAAGATCCTTAGTGCACCTTTGGATAGGCCACATTAGATTAAGGGCATCCCTGTTAATGCCATGGTGGTTACAGCAGCCACTGAAAAGAAGGTGGTTCTGGAAAGCTGCTGTGTTCACCCTCCAAACAGGGAGTCTCAGGCGGTGGACAGATTTGGAAAGAGGGTGTACACTTCAGCTACCTTCACTTTGCAGCCACAGAATTATTTGGCATATGTGATCAGACTTTAGAGAGACCTGGTTAAGGAGCTCTCTAGTTCTGCCCCAGGGTCCATGTCTGCAGAGGAACAGAAAACTTTTTCCTCCAGAATGGCCATCCTTCTTTTTATAGTGAATATGTCCATGAGGCTGATCTCGCATGCAGCAGAGAGTACCCACAGGCAGCCAGTTCAGGCATTGCCATAAGGCACCACACCTGGATGCAGCTCTGTGATTTCATGGAACCCTTTAAGGCATAAAGCTCACTTTGACAGATCATCTTTGCTTGGTCCCACTGTTAGAGACACGCTCTCCCAAAGTAAGGGGGACGGGAAGATCTTGTCTGCCATCAGAATCCATTTTGCCACCCCTCAACATTCCTTTTCCAGGAACCAAAGTGGTGGCAAGAATTTGTGGTTCTGAAGATGTCAATGTCCTTTCCAGGAATCATTGGGAGAATTTTCCTCCAGAAGCAGCAGTGGAAACGGTGCTAATGGCAGACACCACCCTCATGGTAGGGGGATCCTATGAACCAGGGTCTCAAGATACCTTCTTGGACAGGGCCAGTCAGCATTCCTGAAGGATTGCCTGACTGCTGGACTCTGGAGGCAGTCAAGAGACATCTCTCTCTACACCTAACAGCCTGGCAGGCCATCACAAATGACCATTGGGTGTTGAACATAATATCCAGAGGTTATGTCATTCCCTTTTTTCCAAATTTCCTATCTAACCAAATCCCTCCCCGATGTTCCACCCAGTCAGAGGGAGGCTGTGGCATTAGAAATTTCAAAGCTGCTCACAAAAAGAGTCATTCAGACCATACCCTAAGACCAGTTTGCATCATCTATTCCAGAGTCTTTTTAATGACCAAGAAAATGGGGGACATCAGACCTATTCTTGATCTGACAGACCTGAACAAATCTGTTGCCATTTCAAACTTCTGAATGGTCGCAATTCATTCCATTCTGTCCTTCCCGCAGGAGGATGACTGGGTGTGCTCAGTAGACCTTCAGGATGAGTACTATCACATCAAAATGAAGAGGCACTCCGGGAAGGCTTCTACACTTCCGGCTGGGACTCAGTCACTACCAGGTCAGAGTACTCCCATTTGGTCTCACCACAGCCCCCTGGGTGTTCACCAAATGTATAGCAGCAGTGGCGGCTCACCTGTGACTGCAAGGATTCCATGTGTTTCCCTATCTGGACCATTAGCTCCTCACTGCTCCCACCAGGTATTGACTCTTCCAAGCCAGGGATTACATACTTCAATTAGCCTGAACTTTGGGCATAACCATCAACCTGAAGAAATCTCATCTACAAGCAGTACAGGTGATAGACTTCATCAGGGGACCATCTGAATACAGCATATTGCTTAGCTCTTCTTCCTTCAGACAGGATCTCCACCCTAAGACTCCATGTCAAACAGATTCTAGATGTATATTCTTTTGGAGTGGACTGGACTGTCATATTTAATTTTATTGTTCTGTTTTGCTGCTCTTTGAGTGTGTTGTTCAGAGATTCTGACATTCCTATGCCTCCAGGGTGTGTTGTTCTAAAAGTGTTGGGCTCCATGGCTTCCACCATAACTCTTGTTCCTATAGCTCATCTCCATATGAGAGTTCTTCAGTGGACTCTAGCAGTTCAGTGGTCCCTCCTTTCTTATCCTCTAAACCATCTGATCAGACTATCTCAGGTATGCAAGGAATCCCTTTTCTGGTGGCTTCAATTGCAGGTTCTTGAACAAAGTTGTCCCTTTATCCTTCCTCCCCCAAAGGCCAAGGTGACCAAGGTGACCAGCTTAGGTAGGTGGGGGGGGGCATTTTCTGGGCCAGACAGTCTTAAGTCACCTGGTCCCCTTTAGAGACCAATTTGCACACAAACATCCTGGAGATGAGAGTGGTGCTCCTAGGACTGCAAGCCCTTCATATCTCTCTTCCTTCAGGGAACATTGCTATTCAGACAGACATGTCCATTGTATGGTACATCAACAAGTAGAGAGGAACCAAGTCTTATCCCTTGTGTCAGGAGGCCATGAGGTTGTGGCAATGAATGATTTCCTCCAACCATTTTGTAGTGGCAACGCGCATTCTGGGGAAGTCAAACATTCTTGCATACAGGCTCAATAGGAGCATTCTGATGCCTCATGAGTGGTCTCTGAAGCTCTCTGAAGTCCACTTTTTAAGTTTTGAGATACTGAAATCTTAATGTTTTGAGTTCGGTATCTGAAAACTCGAGATGTTGGTATTTTGAGATTTAAAAGTGGACCTATATATATATATATATATATATATATATATATATATATATATATATGGATCCCTATCACAACACCGACACGCCACAAAGCTGACACCCAAAACACCAACACCAAAAGGCCGAAAACACACAAAACGGACAACTCATAAAACCGAACACCATAACACCGACACCCAAAACACCGACACACAAAACGTAAACTACATATTACACACAACTATACATGCACTAACCATAACCCAAACCCTAACCCTAAGGTCCGACACTACTGCACACTTACCCTACCCGCACCCTAACCCTAACTCACTTAACCCGCCACTAAACCTAAAGTCCGTCACTATCGCACACTTACCCTACCTGCACCCTAACCCTAACACACTTAACCCACCCTTAAACCTAAACTCCGTCACTATCGCACACTTACCTTACCCGCACCCTAAGTCCGACACTACCGCACACTCACCTTTCCCGCACCCTAACCCAAAATTCCTCACTATCTCACACTTACCTGTCCACTCCCTAACGCTAAATCCAGCACTATCGCACACTTACCGAGTCGCGCTCACATGTTGCCCATGTCGGTGTTTCGGCTGTCGGGATTTCACCTTGTCGATCATCTGTCTTGTCGGTCTTCTGGAGTCGGTCTTCTGAGCGTTGATGTTTTGGCATGTCGATCAAGTCAAGGGGAACCATATATATATATATATATATATATATATATATATATATATATATATATATATATATATGGGTCTACTTCATAACATTGAAATCCCATAATATCAAATCCCACATCTTTGAGACAAAATCAATGAAAACTCACTTCAGCAAAAGACCAAATCGATAAATATCTTCCCAGGGTAAAGTATCACTTATACCAAAAGTCATGAAATTAAAACCACACCATCCCTAACTCACTCACATAGGGGGCTACACCCCTCACCCCCTAACTAAATTTACCAACTCCAAGATCACACTACAGTTGTGAAAAGGGCAAAGTTCACATTGTTGGCCAACAGGTCTTTTGCTTTTACAAGAGAAAATAAAAGCTGAAATGTTTTTCTGGCTTTGAAAGCAAGCAAAGCACTTAGCAAGTGCTGTCACATAGACAGCAAGTAAATATGATTGCAGGAAAAAGTCAGGGACAGTTTTTAAATACTGCCTTAATTTAAATAAGTTGCTTACAGATGGATGACTATAAATTTCCACAAATATATGAGGAAACCTATTCAGGGACAGTTGAGACTGAAGGAATTTTCCTTCCATGCTACCCGACTATAAAACCACTTTGGGGGTATTTAACACTTTTGTTACACATGTCTGAAAGCAGTGTTATGATAGGATCTCACTCTACAGAAGCGTGTTATAGGCTTATCTTTTTTCTGACTGGACCTGGGTTTTATTTCAGAAATAAGTCATTGAAATGCCTTTTTTATTATAAGGTGAACCAGAAGGCATCTGTACAATCCAAATGTATGGGTACATATAGTTGTAGATCATATAGTACCTGTTCATTTATAGAAAAAGGAAATACTTTTGTTCACCCTACAGCTAAGTGAATATATGCATTTACTTTCTATGCCAATTGTACTAAGATGAATCACTCCCTTCATGAGCAGATATGTGAACATTAGTATGCGATACGGAAGGCTGATAATAAGAACACACTGGCTAAACATTCTGTTTCAAGAGGTCAGGATAATAATTGCTCTTTTTTAGTCTTGCATTTAGTACAAAATTTGAGGATGGGAGATCTTAGAAACAGAACTGAAGAATGTGAGCTAAAATTGATTATTAAATTACAGGCTGATAATGGCTATGGATTAAATGAGACTATATCTTTAAAACACATGATTTTTTTAAGTGATATCAAATGGTTAAATTATATATATATATATTTATTTATTTATTTATTTATTGTCAAAGGAAAAATAATTTCAAAAAGATCAACACACAGCAGGTTCAGGTTAAGGCACGTTAATCTTGCAGCAAGGAGACAAAAATGTGCTAATACAGAGTTTGTCTAATTAGAATCAGGAAGTGAAGCTGTTCTTATACATTTCTTACAAGACATTGCCCACCAAGCTGACATAATAAATCACAAGTTCTTTCAATATTATTTCACAGCAGCTGTTTGTCCATGATTTTCTGCTGGCATATCAAGTTTACAAAAAAAACTTCCTAAGAAAAACAACGTGACCTTGATGACCACTGGTCAGATACAGCTTCTCTCTATGCAATGTTACCATTCAAGGTACTATGGCTAATTCAAGCACAAAGCAAGTACAGATTATAGTTCATTTCTTCAAGCAGTCTTTGTTTGATGTATCTCTTCTTTTCCGCAGCTGTGCATGTTCTCATAACACGAACAGAGCTGATTGTTCATATTCAATCACATTATAGAAAACAGTATTGTTCTATTCATTCACTATTCATTCATTTTCCTGACCTAGCAGATAATCACCTGCTTCTCAGTAAATTTCCAAAAGGCATAAACATGAATTTTCCTGTGCTAGCAAATACTAGGTCAGAGAGCATCTTGCAATTTCAGAAAGCATACTGCAGTTTGAAAAAGCATCTTATAAGTTCATACAGAATTAAGCTGTACATAAAATAGAATGAAATGTGTTAACCCTTTTAGCTTCTAATAAGCACTGAACATATACATTAATACATATTTTTCTAACATTTATGTATATATATATATTTATTGTATGTGCTTGTTCCAAAGTTTTATGGTCTGCTGAAGTGTCCTTTGAGACATGAAAGCATTTACCTACATTATTAAAACTTGTTACATGTTTTACAAGCCGTGTTGTTAGCTTTTTCTGTTTATATCAAAGTAGTGTTACATATTTTTATATGACATGGTCAAAAATAAGGCATAGGTCAGATATTGAGTTATTCTGTCTAAAGGTTTACTGATGTCTTTGTGGTGATTCTTCTCTCATCTCTTTCTTTAGTTCCTCAAGCATTAGACTGGAAAATATCCTTAGAGAGCTATTAAAACAGTCATAAGGTGATAAATTTTTGTGTTACCCTTCTAGTAGCTACAAACTGTTGTACCTTGTTTCCAGGATCTAAGAAATTCAAGGCTTTGCAGATATTCCTTGGATTTATGGAACATTAATTGTGTTCATCATTCTTCATAGTCAATGTATAGGTCCTTTCTGACCATTGGGGCCAGGTGTCATTTCCTTTTCACTCTCAAGTATAGTATGTTATTCTGTCAGTGTTGACAAGAGTATGTATATTTGGCTCTGTATTACGTAGCTCATTATTCCTCCTGTGGATACTATCTGACATTTCTGGGCCAAACTTCATTTTAAAGAAACTGAACCAAGTTTTTTTGTCTAACAGCCAGTCACCTCAGCTAGAGAACCTATTTGTATAAAGGGCTACCTGTGTCCAAAATGTTTTATTGTCCTTCCATATTACATCATGTGACATATGTTCTATTCTTTCCACAATAAACAGCCTTTTCTATTCCTATTTACTATTCTGTATCCTTTTCTCGTTTTTTTTTCTTCTTAGCATGGCTATTACATCCCTTCCCCCAATCTATTTTATAATACTGTTATGGTAAAGTCACTTTGTCCTAGCACACTTGCTAGCTGTAATACATATATAACGTTTCTTATTAAGCATTCTTTAAATTCAGTGGGATTTTTGTAGAAATAAAAAGCTCCACATTTCTAGGTCAAATTAGTTTACTGTCAGAAGAAAATTAGAACTGATACTTGCTACAACTACTGATGCAACATGAAAGATGTAGCAAGGGGAATCATGTCATGATCTTCCATAATTAAGCCACTCCAATTACTCCATTGCTAATAATGTTATTCCCTAGTGTGTATCATCAACTGCTGTAGTTATACATTATTCATTTTGCTTTGTCTGCAAGGCTCACTTTTTAAGTATTTCAGCCTTGCATGCCATTGCAACATTCTTTGTTTGCCTTCTGTTTTCGGCTTTATATGCTTTCCCCAAGAAGAAATCAGTCTTGTGCAAAAAGGAAGACCTCCATGTTCTTCTCTGAAATGTTGCCTTTCCTTTGAGCTTGACATATTTGTCAGTGTGAATGTAGTATTTTTCACCAAAGCTATAACTATCCAATGATGTTTAGTCAAACTAAAACCAGTGAAGTAGCAGTAAGGCAATGCTCCAAGATAGTGGAACACTCCAGACACCCCTTTACCCTATACTAGCATTTTAACTCAGAAGCTGCTTGACTTTGATGAAAGGCCAAACTTCTCTAACGGGTTCATTTTGATTAAAGAAGAATAAAACATAGACTCAATGAAATCTTCTCTAAGTCAAGCTCTACTCGACAGAGGGACTGGGAACTAAGGTCAGGTGGCACTATGCCAGGGTAATCCTATGGCTAGGCTTGTAAAGGCCCCAGGGCCATTAGCCTAGTACACACCTATGAACCTATGAACTACCAGCTAGAGCATTGCAAAACAGTGATTATTTTAGCAATGTTAGGAGAACCATGGTGAAAATAAACCATCATTCATTATCCATCTACCTCGAGGCACTGTTTTCCTATTTTTTGTTGGCAAGCTATCTGTGCAGGTGATGACATCAACCTGGAAAATATGTTGCCTGTAGATGGGCATACCATTTTCACAAATATTCCCAAGAAGGCTATTTAGTGAAACTCTGTCCTTTGCCATTGTTTATTCATATACAGTCTCAATTACTTGTATGTCATTCGTACACAGGCTTGTTTGCATATCTTCACTCAAAGGAAATAGATATCCGAAAAGCATTGTGATATATTTTTCATAAACCACAGCCACCAGTACAGAAACACTCCTTTTTAGTATGTTATGGGATACTGATGTCCCACAATTATCATTTTCACTGCTAGTAGCTCCCTGTTTCTGAGAACCAAGTCATCTGGTAAATTTGCCAAAACTAAGTTTAACCCTAAACCTGCTGAGACATTGCTAATATTTAAACCTGAAACTTGTGTAAAAAATTTTCAAAAAATTGTAAATACATAGGTGAATAAGCTGAGAAAACTGGTACAAAACTGTTATTAAGATTATGCATCACAAGTAATGTTAAGAGACAGTACTGTGCATAGAATCAGTAATAACAGTATTCAAAGGTTGGTGTCAGAAATAATTTACCTTTGAAAGATACATTAAAGATTGCTTTAACTGTGAAAGTAACAAGCAGAACCGTAGAAAGACGTATAATTAAGGGTGGCATTTAAAAGAATAAAAACAAAATTGTAAGTCGTGCATACCCAAGGGTAAAAAAGGTAGCAAATCTAAAGCATATCATGTCTCTTGAGAAACAGCACACGACTAAATGGAAATTCAAGCAGGAAAAAAATGCCAAGCATGTTATAAAATTGAGCACATAGAGAGGGTTTTCAGGAATAGGAATGGTAAGCTGTTTTTAAAAAAAAAATTATTTATTTATTTATTTATTTATTTATTTAACATCTGTTGACTGGGCTTTACAAAGAAAGAATATATATATATATATATATATATATATATATATATATATATATATATATATATATATATATATATATACAAAATAGTCCACCAGAACAGTTGAAATATATGTAAAAAAAAAATAAATTACATAGTCCATCATATACAGAAAAAATGATAATGACAGTATACAACTGATTAGCAGCAATAATTATAAATAAATCCTCTACTACTATTTAGGAAAGTATATATATATATATATATATATATATATATATATATATATATATATACATATATATATATATATATATATATATATATATTGTAAGAAGCCAAGATAACCCAAAGGAGCATAAGCATAAAATACAATAAAACTGTTACAGCAAACAAATGTAGATAAAACCTTTAGTTCCTTTAGAGATTTCGAATAAATCCAATCATGCGGTTCAGACAAAAAACATTTATTCCTGTATATATATACATACATACATACACATATATATATATATATATATATATATATATATACATACACACATACATATATATATATATATATATATATATATATATGTATATATATATAGATACATACATATACATATAAATACACACATACACTTAAATATGTGAGTATATAGAGGAAAGAAAGAAAAAGAGGAAAGAAAAAAAACACAAAATAGGACATAAAAATTTCACAAAGCACAGTGGGAGTTAGAAGAGAAAAAATGTTTAACCATGTCATATATAGAAGGTAGAGAAATCTCAGCAAAAAGAAGTAGATTAGGGAGTAAAAAAAGAAGATGCAAGTATCAGTCTGGCTTGGAGCAGGGGCAAAGCTATTTGGTTTTAATGAAGTTTTTCAGTTTTTTCTTAAAAAGGTTGGTGGAGGTAAGAGATGTTATTTCAGTTGGAAGTTTGTTCCAAGTATTGCCAACTGCATTTGAGAATAGGCAGTCCCCAGGTTTATTAAGGGATTTAGTAGTGGCAACTTATAACTTTTTAGCAGATCTTAGGGTAAGAAGGTTTTTATAAGAATTAACTAGGCTACATAGTATGGGAGTATTTGTAGGATGATGTAAAATCTTGTGAATAAAAATGAGTTGTTGGTAAGCTAGTTGGTTTTGTACTTCCAGCCATCCTAGAAGTTTAAGATTAAGGCAATGGTGAGTACGGAAAGGGGCGCCGGTGGCAAATTTGGCTATGTTGTTGTAGGCTGTTGCTAGTTTATTTAGGTTGCTTTGGGATAGATTCGTATAGATAGGGGAGGCGTAGAGTAGGGTGGAGATGAGGTGGGTTTGGGCAATAGAGATCTTTGCTGACTGTAAGAAATTGTCTGATTCTGTAGAGGAATCCAAGTTTTCTATTTACTGATTTAATAGTTGAGTTAATGTGTGTGTCAAAGTTGAGATGATTATCTATTATTACACCAAGGAGTTTTGTGGTAGTTTCAGGGGCTATTTCTGTGCCATCATTATATTTTACTATGAAATTGATTGAGGGGGACTTCTGTGTGGAAGTAAATAGTAGTAATTTAGTTTTTTTGGGTTGAGGAGGAGACATCTTTGGTGGAACCAATTTTCAACTACAGTAAAAACTGTTTGCATGTTAGTATGTAATTTTGCAGGGGAGGATGCGGCACATATCAAAGTTGAATCATCTGCATATTGTATACATGTAGTTTGGGGAAGGGAGGTTTTTAGACAATTAATGAAAATTGTGAAAAGGAGAGGTCCAAGAATGGATCCTTGAGGGACACCAAGGGTGATAGAAATCTGAGAAGATAGATTGTTTTCCCACAGGACAGCTTGTTTTCTGTTTTCTAGATAGGATTGGAACCATTTTATTAGTTGATGATCAAGGGAAAGTGATTTGAGTATACTTATCAATAGTTGGTGATTAACTATGTCAAAGGCCTTTGAGAGGTCTAAGAAGAGTGCAGAAGATAGAAGGTTTGAATTCCTGTTTTTATTAATGCAGTCTGTAAAGGATAGAAGAGCTGTAGTAGTACTATGGTGTGGCCTGAAAACGCGTTGGCAGTCAACTAGTAAGTTGTTTTGTAGGAGGTACTGAAGTAATTGCCGGTGAATACATCTCTCCATAATTTTTGCAAGGGGAGAGAGAAGGGCTATTGGGCGGAAGTTTGATAATTCATTTGAGGTACCTCCCTTATGCAGAGGGATGATATAGGAGATTTCCCAGATGGATGGTACATAAGATTCAGAGATAGTTCTGTTTATTAGGATAGAAATAGGGTAGGCAAGTACACCAGCTGCAGTTTGCAGGAATTCAGGTGGGAGAAGGTCTGCTGATGGAGTACATGGTTTAAGTTTAAGAAGCAAGGAGTGTATTAAAGATGTTTGAATAGGTTGAAGGTTAAAAGACTGGGGTAAGTTGGTTGGTGTGGGAAATTTAGTGGTGTTAATAGTAGGTAAGGTAGTTGCTAGAGACTGAACTGTTTCAGAGAAAAATTTATTAAAGGTGTTGGCAATTTGGTCGGGAGAGGTTTGGGTTAGGTTAGAGGGGGTAGGTGTTTTGGATTGTCCTGGGTGGAGCAATTTGTTGATACCTGGCCAGAACTTTTGAGGATTGTTTTGTTGGTTTTGTTGAATTTTGAGATAGTAGTTTTTTTTGTCCAGGATTATGGATTTTTTAGTGGTGTTACGAATTTGTTTAAACTTTAGGTGATCAGTTGGGTCTTTACTTTTTCTCCATTTGGACCAGAGTTTGTTTGTTAATTGTATGTTTAGCCTTGTATCCTTAGACAGCCAGAGGGCTGGTTTATTTTTGTTCTAACAGTACAAGTGGGAGCATGGTGCTCAAGGATCTGTAAAAATGTTTTGTTAAAGTATGAAACGGCTTTGTCAAGAGGTAGGTATTTTAGTGGAGACAATTGCATGCTTTGAGTTCAGCTTGAAAATTACTAGGGTTGAAATATTTTTTGTTTCTGGTAGTTTTAAAAGCTATTGGATTATGAATGTGAGTCTTTTTTCTAGAGATGTAGGTAAGAAAATGGTCACGAATATTGTCTGGGAGTATAACTGTTTGATAAGTATGGGGGTCACTATTCACTAGTATCCAATCTAATATAGTTTGTTTTTTGCTAGGCTTGTGGGATCTGGTAGGGAAGGAAATGGTTTGGTTGAAGCCAAAGAGGTTTATATGTGTAGTTGGAGTAGCAGAGGTACAGCTATTCCAATCAATATTAAAGTCACCAAGGAGTATGGTTTCTTGTGGTAGGGACATGGACAGCCAGCTTAGTGTATTTTCTAAAGTACTGATAGTGTTCCTGGGGGGGATGTAAGAGCAGATAATGTATATTGATTTCTTAGCATTAATTTGGAGCTTTGATGTTAAAAATTCTGCATTGTTAGGTGATGGGGGATATAAGTCTAATGATGTGACCTTCAGTTGAGATTTGAACAGTATTGCTACTCCACCTTCCTTTTTATTTAGCCGGTCTAATCTGAGAATGTTGTAGCCAGGGGGGGAAAATGTCATTGTCTTTAGTTGTGGGTTTGAGCCATGTTTCAGTAAGGCATAAGATGTCAAAGGAATAGATTTCTAATAGGGCATGTAGCTGGGTTATTTTGTTATTAACACTTCTTATATTGAGGTGACCTATAAGTAAAGAGTTTAGATTTTTTGGGATATTGAGGGGAGTGGTAGTAGGGGCTGAAAGAGTTTTTGGAGTGGTGGTGTTAGGACCAGGGTTTGGGTGGATATCACCATGTAGTAGTAAGACGTTTTGAGGTTTGCATTTTAGTTTGAACATTTTACAGAGAGAAAGGTGTCCTTTTTTTCATTTGGAGATACTTTATATGGGTTAGTCTATGAAAGTGTGGTAGAATGAAGGATGAAGAGGAAGTTATGTTACAGTGTGTTGGGGAGGTGATAGGAGGGAGAGGGTTTGTTTGTCTTGGGAGGTGAAGAAATGTAGCAAAAGCTGGGGATTCATAGGAAGTTAGGCAATGAGATATAAGTAATGAGGTGAGGCCAATGGATAGGAAAAGAATGTTCAGGTGAATAAGCCTACAATAGTTATACATAGTGGGAGGTGAAGGGTGGAGGAGGCTAGGCACAATGGAAGAGGAAACTAAAGATAAGTTGTGATTTATGGAGGGATTGAGGGACAAGGTGGGTGTGGAGAGGTAAGGCTAACTAAAAAAGGAGCCAAAGTTTGTTAATTGATATAGAGTTGTGAAGTGATGTAATTGGTCGATTAGGGTTGAGGGTATGACTAAGGAAGTATAGGTCAGGTGCTCTGGGGGTGGAGCCAAATGGAGCCAAAAGTTTGGTAATGGATATAGAGTTTTGAGAAGATGTAATTGGTGGATTAGGGTTGGGGGTGTGGCTCAGGAAGTATAAAGTCAGGTGTACTGGGGGTGGGTGAAATTTGGGGGTAAGGTAGGGCAGTGGAGTGAGCCTGCAGGGCGAACGGAGCGGGTAGAAACATGAAAAGTGTTTGGCATATAGAAAAAAACAAACAGTCAGTGAAAAATGCTTAATTCTAGAGGGAGAGATTTGTTTACCGGTCTGGATAGCGTCAGGAGATGCTATCGTGGAGGTAGTAAGAGGCAAAATTATGCAGGAGAAATGCTATAATGGAGGCAGTAAGAGATAAAATCAGTTTACTATGGGAAATAATAGCAGAAATAAGAAGGGAAAGGTCTGGCCAGCGGGAAATTGCCTTATGGAGGTAGTAGGAAAATGATATCCTTGAGAATCCTGAGAGTCTGGTACTAAAAACACTGTAGGTTCATAGGTTCATAGGTTTATACTAGGCTATCTGCCCTAAGGCATTTATAAGCCTAGCCCAAAGTTTTGTGGCTTACGCCACCCCTTATGTTAAAAAATACTGTGCCCATTAGTTTGTTGTGCCTCTGTCCAGCAGTGACACAGAGATGATTCCCAGGGTAAACCTACGATCTCCCATCCACCGGTCAAGATTTCTCTTGAACAGAGCCAGCGAGGTGCTCTGCCTCACATGGACCGGGATTTTATTCCACAGCATAGGGAGTCTCTGGGTGACAAATCTATCCCTCCAGCATGTCCTATTTATATCCGTGCTAAGGTTTAAGTCTCTTGCTCTAGTAGATCTGGTAGATTTGGATTTTTTGAGGTGGAGCATGTCCATTAATTCCGGGTTGGACATGGCCTTGTATGTCAGGCACAGGTCACCTCTGAGCAGGCGGTATGCGACTGAATAGAGCTGGAGTTTCTTCAGTCTGGCAGCATATGACAGATTGTGGAGTCCCTTTATCCTTTTGGTGAGGAACTTTTGGGGTCTCTCCAATTGCTGCAGGTGTCGGGTGAGATACATCCCGAATGGGGCATTGTACTCGATCATTTGTCTGATAAGTGAAGAGTACAGGGGAACAATGACCTCACTTGATCTGGATGTGAATCCCTTCATGATCAGGTGGGCAATGTAGAAGGTCTTTCTAACCACTTTAGCAATGTGAGTGTCAAAAGAAAGGCCACTGTCAACCTAGGTCCCCAGGTCCCTGATAACCTCTTCTGTGCTTAATGGATTGCCACCTATATGGTAGCTGTACTATAAGGAATACCTTAACTGGGATAGGGGAGACACGGTATTGCAGGCAATATGCTAGAAAGTGTACAGAGAGAGAGGGGACAGAGGGCAGAGAGGGGGATATGGCTGCCGGCTAGCCTAGGTTTGGAAGTGTGCCTTAGTCTGCTAGAAAGTAGTAGTTATAGTAAACACATAGTAGTCAGGTTTGAAGGAAAAATTACATACTTTCTGACTTCCTTTCTTGGAAAGGTACAGAGATAACAGGAGGTAGATGAGGCAGTAGGAGATTATTACTGGGTTCGTTTACTTCAAGCAGTGTGTTTAGCTTCCTAGTTCAGGGTGTGCAAGGTTGAGGAGCTTGGAACTTTGGGATAGAGAGAAAGAGCTGTAGTGAAAGAAAAAAGAATAATTCTTTAGAAAAGGCTTAAGAATGCAGTAAGAGTGTTAGGTATAAGCAAACATACTATCATTTTACACATCTTAATGGAGTAAAATACATATGTTATACTGTAGCAGGCAGGGGAGCACTTGGCTCTAGTAACAAGGTCCTTAAACTTACAGTAGGCATCCTAGAAAAGACACTAGAAAAATAATACTCTGCTATGGGTTGTAAACAGCAAATAAAGAAAAACAGTTTTTGCCTACTAGCAATTTAACAGTTGAAATACACAAGCCAATGTAGAAAACAGTAGTGAGGCTAGTCTCAGTATAATCATGAAAAAGACAAGAGCTGCTGAAGATGGACAACTCTGGCCAATACAAATTAGCATACAGCTAAACATACAGGAAAAACAATCTTGCAGGCTTAAAATAAAACTTAAATGCAGTTTCTAACAACTGTTAACTAATATGGTTTAGAAATTCTATCAATGTACTGTAGCCTATGAAGTTATGGTGTTGAAGTACTGCGCATTCACTGGGCAGGAAGAGAAATAGTCACTAGTTCCAGCAGGTTTAACATAAGCCTTAAACGTATCTCAAAAGCATCATTTAAACACAGGGGGTAGCTAATTATACAAAATAATCCATAGCAAATCTGTTCCGAAGTCAAAACGCTAAGGTAGTCATTCGTCAAAATGAGATAGTCGCTAGAGCTATGTCTCTATGATAAAACATAAGGCGCCGTACTAACACAGCTATACTCCTAATATGTAGCAACCCACTAGCCAGAGAACTTCAAACTCTAGTTGGTGTGGTGTTAGCTTACTTAAGCCTTTACTAGATTAAAAATATGATGGTCGCTAGATCCAGCAGGCTACAATAAGCATAATCTAGCATGATTGTCTCTAGATCCAGCAGGCTACAATAAGCATAATGCCATTCCTGAACACTAAACTTGAAAGGGTACCTTATTTTCTTAAAGCCTACCTAGGTAAAAGGAGAGAAAAAAAAAATTAACAACAGCTGCTAGTGGCTCCACATGCGCTTTCACTGGATGGAAGATATTACAGTCGCTAGACCCAGGAGGCTTAAAATAAGACAATAGCACCTTTCCTGAACAGCTTAATAGAAAAAAACACTTAAAAGATTAGCTCTGAGGTAATACAATTAAAACGGATAGCACCTAACCTAAAGCAGCTTTCTACAAACATATGCAATATATGTAACTTTGAAGATTAAATACCTAGATAAGCAGTCAACGCCACTAGTGAGTCCACTTAAACTCACTGGATCCAGGAGGCTTAAAATAAGACAAATAGCACTTTTCCTAAGCAGCTTTATACAAAATTACTTGGAGGATGTAACTCTAAGGTTAATACAATTAAATCACATGGCACCTTTCCTAAGCAACTTTTTTTAGCAAAAATAAATACGTAGTAGAAGTAACTATGATATTAAATACCAGGATAAGCAGGTAATGAAATGTAGTTTCATAGATTGATACTAGACTATTGATCCAGAGGACCAGTAGTAGCCTCACCACAATATCCCGGATCATAGGTATCCATCAACATGACTGATTTATACCTGTTTTCAATCCCTTTCAATGAGGGCTGGAGAGCTAGATCCAGGGTGTATTTATAACAGTCCATCCATTCATTCAGGTTATGCTTGAAGAGGGTCAGAAAGGATCTGTGCCAATTGAAGACTTCCAAGATGGTTGCACATTGTTGATTCTAGCTCTCCTAGTGTTAAAACAGAAACTCAAGCAGAGAAGGCCAGTAGACGTTTGTGTTAATGGGTAAATTTCAGTAATTGGCTAGTAAATGCACTACCTGAATGCCAGGAAAAAAATACAGAGCACCTGGAAAAAAATCAGCTACAAAAAATGAGGATGAAACACTGACTTGGGAAAGTACTGAAGCTGTTCAGCAAAAAAACAGTGCAACCCCCAGACATGACTTCCAGTAACCTATAGGAAGATATATGACAACTGCAGACAGACCTGGTTAAAATAGGTAAAACATTGATGGAGTATATCAACACAAACAACAAAAGGCTGGGAAAAAAATGGAAGAAGCTTTAAACAAATATTCAGATGAGGTGATAAAGCTGCAAAAATCAAAGGTTGAAATGAAGAAAAGGCCAGCTGAGTATGCGACTGCTCAGGAAAACATGTTTAAAAAATAGAATTAGAGGACAGAGCACATGGGAAAACCTGAAATTTTCAGCTATAATGAGAAGCTGGAGGGAATAGACTGTATTAATTTTGTGAAAGCACAAATACGCAACTGGAATGGTATTCCACAGCAGGAATTTTAGTTGAAAGGGCACATCATGTGTATGCTCCAAACCTGGCTATGAGAAAGCAATCCAGATTTTTAATAGTAAAGATATGGTTGTACCAGCAGAAGTTGATTCTGACAAAACTGTGGCAGAAGAACAAAATACTAACAGTGTGAGGCAGCAGAGTGTTTGTGGAGAATGATTACTCATTGTACACCAGGCAGAAGAGGAGTACATTTATTCCAATATTCAATAAATGTTGAGATGTAGGTGTGAGATTCAAACTGCTTTACCCAGCTGCCTTCAAGGTATTCTTCTCTGAATGGACAAAATTGTTTTTTGATGAAGTACATGCTATGGAGGAAATACAGAAGTTTGTCCAACTAAAAGTGAGCTGTAAAATAGAAGGAGATTTTGCTTCTTATTCTTCTGGTATTAAAGACCACAGAGAAAATGTAACTGTGAAACCTTTCCAGTGTTTCAATGGAAAATGTTGGAGGGAAGGAAGGGAGCATGAGAGTTGACTAGAAGAATTGAGAGTACATTAGAAGTGAAGCAGAGACAGGGTTTGGGAGATGGAGACAAACAGTAATAAAACGAGTAACTTAATGTGGGATTACAATGCAATAATTATATTTGTGAAATATGACAGAACCAGAAAATCTGGAAATATTGAACTTATTCAGAATTTGTTGGACTTGTGGGGGACTCTAAAGTATATGCCCTACTTCATGCCATTAATGTTCAGAAAAATGCTTTGGGGAGGAGACGATAGGAGAAAAATTTAATTGTAACTAAAGAAAACATTTTTCTTAATAGTACTATTTTTTGTGGTGTATGATTTTCTTTACATGCTATAAAGTAAAGTTTTCTCACTTATTTTTAAGTGTAATGATGGCCAAAGTGGTCTAAGGTGCTGTGTTCAAGTCGCAGTCTCCCCTGGAGGCATGGGATTGAATTCCACTTCTGACATTAATTATATGGGCTAGGCTTGTAAAGGCTCCAGGGCCATTAGCCTAGTACACACCTATGAACCTATACATGTAAAACAGAGCACCTCGCTGTCTGTCTTCAAGAGAAATCTTGATGAGTGGATGGGTAATAGAAAGTTCACCCCGGGGATCACTCCACTGGCTCTACTTGATAGAGCACTGGGAACTAATAGGTGGCACGATGCCAGGGCACTTCTATGGGCAAGGCTTGCAAAGGCTCCAGAGCCATTAGTCTAGTACACACCTATGAACCTGTTATAGATGGGTGCTCCTTTTTTTCCTTTCTTTCTCCCTTCTGTCTTTCTTCTTGTTCATCTATAAGAAATGGCATGGCAAAAGAAAAATAAATGTCCTTTTTATCATTCTTGCATGTGGGAATGACTGGATTAAGGACCTTAGACTGACCTAGCAATAAATTTAAGAGAAACAAGTAAATGAAAAAGAATATTGAATATTATGAGACTTTTTTCTAGCAAATGAATGCATGCTTAATAGCAATTCTGTATGTGGCCATCATGTCTCCGTGGAAATATTCTGATAAAGAGAAATTGGTTACAGTCTGGTGGAGAGTGATTGGCTGAGGGAAAAAGAAAAGCGAAATTGGCTAGGAGACAATGTTTCTCAGAAAGCGTTCAGGGATTTTCCCAGCTCAGAGAGCTATAACTATAAGACAAACCCAGTTAGCACTTAGTAGAAGTGCAGGCTGCACCATACATTTTAGCACTGATAACCTTTATTTTAGGTTGTCTCAACTTTGTGAGTGTGGCTGTCAGTTTGGGACATTTGCTCCTATTATGAGGTTAAAACTTCAATAATGTTAAGTTGTCAATCTCGCCTTCATTCTTGCTGGATGGGTTCGGAGCTGATCTTCGACTCTGACTCGGCCTATACTAAAGATCGAGAGCTAATTTTACCGGCTCGAGGCAACCTTATATCACATGATGCTAGGCGCTAACTACCCAGATCTCGTTTGCCACTTTCGCTAGCGAGGTGCTTTTTTTACCGGCTCCACAGGTCAGTGAAAAATTTTCAAATTTTTCTACACTTTTCTTAGGATTTTCCTCTTTATTTTAAAAATAGACTAGCATCTTAACCTCCTTAGTATACCACTTCCGTTGGGCTCCCATTTTGTTAATCCCTAATCCCAAAAGTTATATCCCTCCCCTGTTAAGGTTAGACCTTAGGCCCTTTCTGATTTTTTCCCGTTCCCTTTTTTTTGGGGACAGTTAGGTGTGTGTCTGGTTTTGTTAACTTTAATTTTGTTTGTGTGTTACTGTGTGTGTGTGTTTTAACTTTCCAAGGAAGATTTTTCTTCCCTTGACAGCTTAATGTCTAAAGACATTAAAGTCTCAGGCTTCAAGAAGTGTGACTCGTGCTGTCAGAAAATGTCGCTGACAGATGGTCACACTTCTTGCGTGTATTGCCTGGGACCCCTGCACCTGCAGGACTCTTGTTCTGTTTGTCATACGTTCAGTCCAAGAGTCCTGCAGGAGCGCAGGAATAAGTTAATTTTGAGGGGCTTATTAAAGCCCGAAGGTTCCCCGGCTAAGTCCTTGCCGGGGAAACCTTCGAAGCCATCCAAACCGTCGGCTCCATGCTCCAAGCCTTCGGCTGGTGGCTCACCTACTGTGTCATGATCGGCTCCAGCTGAAGCCGATACGTCTATGTCGCAGTCTTCTGCATCGGCTCCGGCCGGAGCCGATGCCTCCAAGACTCTGTCTTCAAAGTCAGCTCCGGCCGGAGCCGACGTGTCTTTGGCTCCATCAGCACCACTAGTCTCTGTGCCATCTTCCACCTGCAAGAGATAGGTTTCCATCCCTGGAGTCCATTCACTCGGCTCCAAGATTGCCTTTGCTCTCGGAGCGGAGCCATTGGAGCCATTCCTCTCGGTCTTCCAGGCTTTCGGACCATGACCTCGAGAGGGTGGTTAGCAGACTCCTAAAGTCTCAGGAACTGGCCCAAATGCTTCATAGCCCATCTCAACAGACAGTGACTATACCCATATCATCTACGATTCCTCCTCCGACTTTGCCGGAGCTGCGACCGTCGAGACGTTGGAGCCGATACCTCCCCCTTTGGCTCCGCCATCTGCTCCGATCTCTTCCATGGTCCCATCCTTGGAAGGATCCGGGCACTTGGACTTCCTCGTTGGCTCCAAGGGGGCGAGTGGCATCGGACCCTTGTCCGACCCCGTTCTCCCTCTTGGAGTGTCGGTGCTGGTGAGTTCGGCCCCGACATTGGCTTTGGAGCCGTCCCTTTCGGTGCCAGCTGGGGTTCCTATTTCTTCGGAGCGGGAGCCCTCTGTCCTGTCTGATAGGGGCACCTTCGAAGTCATGAGGAGCGTACTGGCCCCAGTGCCTGCTCCACGGTCAGCTCCATCAGCTCCACCCACTGTAGTGCCTGCTGCGGTCTCTACCCACTCTCTCATTCCTGACCGTAGAGATCCAACATCTCAGGTTTCCCCATTAGGAATATCCTCCTCTTCAGAGGTTTCCCCTGATCCATCAGGTGAACCCCCTCGAAAGAGGACATGTAAGAGGAAGCATGTGGACTCCCCTGAGTCCATCACATCTGATACCAACTTGGATGGGTCGGAAGGGTCCCCACGGTCCCCCTCTGAGGATGTCTCCTTTTCTGACATCCTTGAAATCCTCAAGCAGAGGGGGAACTGGTCTACCCTCAATCCTTCCGAGGACGAGTTGTTTTACCTGGAGGCGTTTGGTTCTCGTCCTTCCACCTCCTGGGTGTCTCCACCTTTTGACCCCCTCATGGAAGTGGTGGCGTGGAAGGCATGGATGGCCCCTGATATGATGGAACCCACCCCACGGAGGCCTTCCAAATTTATCACAGCCCCGTCAGATAAACAATTTTTAACTAAGGGTGTCCCAGTTGATGCCATGGTGGTGGCTGCAGCCACTAAGAAGGAACTGGCCAATCCTTCAGTGCCTATCCATCCTCCTAATAAGGAATCTAGGACTATGGATAGGTACAGCAAGCGGATGTTCTCTTCAGCGACCTTCGCCATGCGGTCGCTGAATTACTTGTGCCATTTCACCCACCTTCAAAGAGACATTCTCAAAGAAATGGGTGATACCCTACAGGATCCAACAGCTGCAGGGTATCAGGACAAAATCAACTCCCAGCTAGGAACCCTAAATTCCATTGTCAACTCCTCTATGCAGCGTATTTCCTATGCAGCCGATGGAGCGAGTAGAGCCGCAAGCACAGTTGTGGCTTTAAGGCGTCATGCCTGGATGCGGCTTTGCAACTTCACAGACCCCTTCAAGGTGTCCTTCTCTAACTCCCCCTTTGATGGTTCAGCGTTGTTTGGACCTCAAGTGAAGGATACTTTGACCAGATGCGAACAAGATGGCAATACTCTCTCTGCCGTGGGAGTCCATTTTTCAACCCCGTCTAGACCATATCCTTAGGGTCAAAAGGGTGGAAAAATGTGGTTCCGCAAATCACAGGGAGTCACACCTGACGCAAGAGGTCAGTTCCCCCCGAGAGGCGAGGGGGGGACAACAACAGACGCCGCCCTAGAGGCAGAGGAGGTCCACAGAATCAGGGTAACAGAGAGTCTCTCTCTGACAAACCCTTCCAGCATCCCTGAGAAGCTGCCTGACTGTCCACCTTCGGAGGCAGTCGGGGGAAGGTTATCGCTGTACCCAGAAGCCTGGCTTTCTCTCACACAAGACAAATGAGTACAGTCGATTATATCCGAGGGTTACAAAATTCCTTTTATCCACACCCCAACTCAGCCAAAAGGGCCCCTCCCAGATGTTCCACCCAGTCTAAGGGAACAAGCAGTACTAGAAATATCAAAACTGCTAACAAAAAGAGCCATCCAGCCAGTCCCAGCAGACCAACTAGGATCCGGAATCTACTCCAAGTTCTTTTTGGTACCAAAAAAGACAGGGGGTTCTGGAGGCCAATATTGGATCTCAGCAGACTAAACAAGTCTGTAAAAAGAACGAAGTTCCAGATGGTCACGCTACAGTCCATTCTACCCTTTCTGGGTCAGGACAATTGGATGTGCTCAGTGGACCTTCAGGATGCGTACTATCACATCAAGATGCACAGGCGCTCCAGGAGGTTTCTCCGCTTCCGACTGGGGGCCAGTCACTACAAGTTCAGGGCCCTGCCCTTTGGTCTCACTACAGCTCCCCGAGTGTTCACCAAATGCATGGCAGTGGTTACGGCTCACCTGAGACGTCAAGGATTCCAGGTGTTTCCGTATCTAGACGACTGGCTCCTTACTGCCACCACCAGGCATCAGCTTCTTCTTGCCAGAGATTACACCATTCAAACTTGCAAAGGGCTAGGTATCTCCGTAAATTTCAAAAAGTCTGCCTTGTCACCTTGTCAGTCTATTACCTTCATAGGCGACACCTTGGACACCGTACAGCTCTCAGCAAAATTAACTGAGCAAAGAGTTTTAGATATTCGAAATCACATTCATATCCTCCTTCAGAGCAAAAGAATCCAGGCCAGATTTGTTCTAAAAGTGTTAGGTCTCATGGCGGCAGCCATCACGCTACTTCCCCTTGCTCGCTTTCACATGCGGCTCCTTCAGTGGATGCTCTTCTCCCAGTGGCCCTTCCAACAGCTTCCTTTGACACACAGCATCTTAATAACTCTTTCTTGCAAGAAACATCTGTCTTTGTGGATGGTCTTCCCTCAAGTCCTTCAGGGCAGACCATTCGTTCCTTCCCCTCCAGTCGCCACAGTCACATCGGACGCCTCCCTGATCAGGTGGGGGAGGGCATTTTCAGGGCAGGACAGTCCAGGGCACATGGCAACCTTTCAAATGCCACCTGCACATAAATGTCCTGGAGATGAGAGCAGTGCTTTTGGTGTTGCAAGCCCTCCAAGACTCTCTTCCCTTAGGGACTATTGCAATTCAGATGGACAATATGTCCGTAGTGTGATATATCAACAAGCAGGGTTGAACCAAGTCCTATCCCCTGTGTCGAGAGGCACTCAGACTTTGGCAATGGGTGATCAGGATTCTGATAGCAATGCATATCCCCGGGAAGTCCAACATCATAGCGGACAGGTTGAGCAGAGCTATTCTCATGCCACACGAGTGGTCTCTCAAGCAATCAGTAACGGAGGAGATTTTTCAGAAGTGGGGTCTTCCTTGCTGCAATCTTTTTGCAACACCTCAGAACAGCAAGTGCCTCGACTTTTTCACTCTCTTTCCCCTTCCAGGCCATCCCCCCAGAGACGCTCTAGTCCACGATTGGCCTCAGGGACTTCTATATGCTTTCCCCCCTTTACATTAATCACTCATTTGATTCAGAAAGCTACCACCTTGAGAGCCAGGATGATCCTCATTGCCCCTTATTGGCCTTGACAGATATGGTTCCCGTTCCTGCATCGTTACCTTTTGGAACAGCCTTGGCATCTGGACCCAGTGCCAGATCTTTTGGCCCACCAGTCAGGGCAGCTGCACCAATCCCTCCAATCTCTCAACCTCACAGCTTGGTTGCTCCACGTCCAACCCTAGCCAGGCTTCCCCTGATTTCCAATTCTGTCCATGATATTACTGTAGCTTCCATTAAGTCCTCTACCAGAAGGATTTATACTAGTAAATGGAAGCGTTTTTCTTTCTGGGCAAGGGCTAGGAATATAGATCCCTTCACTGCTCCTATACAATTAGTTCTAGATTTCCTAGCTGAAATTTTTCATTCAGGCTCTTCATCCTCCACAGTAACGGTTCAGTTAGCAGCCATTTCAAATTTTCACATAGGCCTATCGGACTCCAGCATCATGTCCCACAAGCTTTGTAAAGTCTTCCTTAAGGGTATCTTTTTACTCAAGCCCCCAATCAAAGATCCCCCACCACAGTAGGATTTAAATTTGATTTTAACATCCTTGATTCTTCCTCCCTTTGAACCTGCGGCTTCCTGTTCTTTAAAGTTGCTCTCTTGGAAAACTCACTTCCTAGTTGCCATAACTTCTGCTGGGAGAGTATCAGGACTCTATGCCCTTTGCATTCGTCCTCCTTATCTAGTTTTCCACAAAGACAGAGTTTTTCTCAGAACTAATCCGTCTCTTTTGCACAAGGTGGCTTCTCAGGCAAATTTAAATCAATCTATCAATCTTCCAGTTTTCTTCCCTAATTATTCTAACAGGGTGGAGCAAAAACTGCATTATCTGGATGTTCATCGTCAGCTCCGTTACTATCTGGACAGAACTAAACAGACTAGGAAATCTGATCAGCTTTTTCTGTCCTATGCGGAAGGTAAAAAGGGCCTTCCGGTATCCAAAGTAACCTTGTCTAGATGGCTGTCCTCTGTGATTACCTGTATCTATCAACTCAGAGGTAAAGAATTACCTTCTAAGCCAAGAGCCCATTCAACCAGAGCTTTAGCTACATCAACAGCCTTTCAAGCTAGATTGCCAATAGATACTATTTGTGCAGCAGCCACATGGGCTTCTCCTCATACCTTTATTACACACTACAAATTAGACATGGCCTCCAGAAATAGAGCAAATTTTGGTTCCACCGTTCTCAAGAGCCTGTTCCAATGAGCCACCCGGGATGAAGGTGCTAGGGACGCGGTCCCATCCAGCAAGAATGAAGGCGAGATTGACAACTTAACGTTGAGAAGTTATGTACCTACCATAACGTTCCATGTTAGTTGTCTTCTTCTCACCTTCTTTCTTGCATTCCTCCCGCCATCCCCCTAGCCTGGATAGACCGAAAGGATTCCCCTTTTCTTATCGGGGTCCTCACCTTACACAATTTGAAGCCTAAACTGGTTATCCTTGGGTAGCTATAGCTTCAGGTAGTGGCACATGGGGAATTTTTCCCCTTCTCCTTCTCTCCCTTGGGTTGGGAGGCTAAAATTGCTATGTTCTCAGCTACCAAACGAGATCTGGGTAGTTAGCGCCTAGCATCATGGGATATAGGGTTGCCTCGAGCTGGTAAAATTAGCTCTCGAGCTTTAGTATATGCCGAGCCGGAGCTGAGGATCGGCTCCGAACCCATCCAGCAAGAAAGAAGGCGAGAAGAAGACAACCAACATGGAATGTTATGGTAGGTACATAACTTCTCATTTTAAGATGTACATAGTTTTGTGTGTTATCATTAAATTAATAGGTTTTAGGGAAGTACTGGAGTTTGTTTTTGTTTGATAGCTTTCAATAAAGCAAAACATTTTGTAAGATGTGACATAGGCTCAAATGGATATGACAAGAAGCAACTACATGAAAGTTCAACCTGCCAAACAGTGTATACATGTAATGCAAAAGGTGGAAATAGACATTTAACAAAAAAGGTGTTGTACATAAAAAGTGGGAATAATAACTTTTTAATACAATGATGCTTTCTTTGATGTCTTTAAATCTCAATGGTTTCACAGATATATACAAAAAAGAAAGAATAATGAACTATATTAAAAATATAGAGTACAAATGGTTATGTTACAGGAGACATACTTGGAAAGAACTGAACATGTGAATTTGATAAAGAAAGGTTTTCAGGATGATTATTCAGTGGAATGTCTGGAACAAAAGAAAAGAGGAGTACTTGTATAAATTGCAAGAGAAGCTCCAATAGTGGTAGAAGAGGATACAAAAGATAATAATGAAAGATTTGTACTGCTAAGGGGCTACTGACAAGGGAAGAGGATTACTATGTCATGTATTTATATTCCACCTAAAACTGCTATAATGGAGTTTAAGAAAACTCTGGGAAAAAATAATATGTTTTCAGCAAGGAATCTTACTTATAGGTGGGGACTGAAATTTGATTTGCATCAGTAAAGATGTGTCAGGGGGGTTCAAAAGGGAAAGTATAACAAAGGAGAGTAGATGTTTGAAGAAATTTATGAAAATATTTGGCATGGGAAATGGGAATTCAGTAATAGGAGTTCGAAGTGAATTTACATATTATTCCCCAAGATATAAAAATGGGGCTAGGCTAGACAGAATTTACATTTCACAGGAACATGTGCATTTACTTAAAGTTCTTATATACACCCAATACCTATTTCAGATCATGCGCCAATAATAACTAAAATAAAAACACAGGGTAATGAAATAAAAATGAGACACTGGGGCTTTCCCACCTATCTGTTGAAAAGAGAGGAATTTAAGTTATGGGTAGTGGAGATTATTCCGAAGCTATACAAGAGTATAGAAATTACTTTTGAGTGTGCAAGATTTGAATTTATTTTGAGTGTGAGTGAGTCAGAGGTCTTAAACTGGAACACATTGCTTTGAAGTGTATAATAAGGGATTACGTTTGGGGTGGACAGAGGTATATAGTCCAGTCCCAGGAAAATACAGCATGTTCCTGTTGTGCTCTTAAGGGAAATTGTGGAATTTTACTCTTGTTTGCTCTGTGCTCTGGTGTTTTCCATGATGCTCCCACACTGGAGTCAGTGGTGAGGATTGAGGCTTCTTAATTACTGACCCAGATTTTAAATGGGGGACATCACATTATTGGTGGCAGGTCATTGGGATTTTTAATTGGATTTCAGTAGCCTGTGGGTAGTTGTTATTAAGGTGTGCACTTTTGACAGCCACAAGGTAAACATTCAGAATTTCAATCCACCACAGTTTTTTTTTTTTTTTTTTTAGTTAGATAGTCAGGGATAGCATGCAAGGATGTAAGCAGAAGATTTTAGCAATCTGACAAAGATACAGTTGGCTAAGGAGTGTCAATCCAGAGGATTGTTGCATGCCAGCCTGACCAAGGAAGCAAAGATTTCAGCCTTGATTGCAGCCACAACTCAGACCAGCTGTACGGAGGATATCTAGTTTGGTGTTGGTGATGTGCAGCTTGCCAAGATGGGACAGTCCACATTTTCTTCAAAGGACCTGATAATCCTTCTGGAGTTAAGGAGGTTGGAACTGTAGGCTGAGCAGAAAATGTGATGTTTTGAACTGGAATCAAAGGAGAAGTAGCGCCAATATGAACTGGAGACCAAACAGTTGGAGACCGAACAGAGAGTGAGGAGTTTAGAAGCTGAGGACAATGAGAGACAGTATGAGGAGAATGAGAGACAGCACCAGCATGAAGTGGAGCTTCTTACCCTTCGAGAGGGTCATGGAGGTAATGGGGAGGGGAGTAACTGGACACCAGAAACTGTAAAGGTCAGTAAATCATTTCTCAGTACAAGGATGGGGATGGCTTTATTCATATTTTTGAGAGGGTATGCAGAGAATATGATAGTGACCATAAGCTCTGGGTTCAGCTTCTGACTCCCTTACTCCATGGTAAAGCTATTCAGGCTGTAGCAAAGTTAAATGATGTAGGTTTTTGAATTATGACAAAATTAAATGTTGCTTGCTTGATTGTTTCAAACTTACACCTGAGACATATAGAAAAAAGTTTCATGAACATAGACATAAGGCAGATTTAAGTGTCCGTGATTATATTACTGACTTAAGTACTTACTTTCACAGATGGGTGAGTGGGTGTCAAGTCACCACTTTTAAGGGACTGGCAGACCTATTGGTGAGGAAACAAGCCCTTGGTACTTTGGCTAATGACATGAGAGTCTGGTTAGCAGACCGTGAGTGCAACTCTGCATAGGAGTTGGGGAGAAAAGGGGATCTCTACTTGGCAAGCAGAGCATCACTGCATAAGAAAGCGATACCCAGTAAGGGAACCCATGGGAGGCAGTCTAAACCACTCCAACAGAGTAAACCAGTAGTGGGGGAACTACTAATCCAAGTGCATGGTTAGGGAATTAGACGTTTCAAGTGTAATTAGAGGGGACACATAGCACCCAAATGTCCATTGAGACAAGGTGAGCAACAGTAGGTGATGGAGCCAGTAAGTGTGTTTGATAAACTGCCAGTGGTAAGTTGTTCAGAAATAACTGGGGTGCCAAATTATCACCAAAATGTATATCCTGTCTTAGTTGATGGTAAACAGGTAACTGCTAAGAGGAATAAAGCTTCTGATATAACCATTGTAAGACCTGCAGTAGTTAGAAAAAAGCAGTACTTGCTTGGGCAGTCCACTCCAGTCAGAGCATCGGGAGGGACCTCATTCCAAATACCTTTGGCTAGGGTTCATCTTGACTGGGAGGTTGGAAGAGGAAGCAAGCAAGTAGGTATGTTTGAGGATATTCCTCCAGATGTTCTGATAAGGAATAACTTTGATGATGCAGTACCTTGTGTACATGCAGTGACATGCAGTTAGACTTGGGGGAAGGCATGTAGGTCCCGTAGTCTGGGAGAGGCTCAGAAAGATATCATACCTGAAGCTGCGACTGGCATGGTGGCTGTTTCAGAGAAGGGACTATCTGGTAACAGTAAGTCTGAATGTGAGCCACAGCTGCTGGTGGGTATTGATGTTCCCTTGGACATAGTGACTACAAGGACGGAGGTAAGTGGTGGTACCCAGAGTGACAGTGAGGTGCAGCTGTCGGAAGTGAGTAGGCTTCCTGTGTAAGGGAAGCTGGGGAAAGTCATGAAGGTAGAGTTGAGGCAGACTCAACTTACAGATCCTGTGTTACAAAGCTTGCAGGAGATGGCTAAGGAGGTTCCTTGAGACTCAAGGAAGATGTGAGTCTGTATACTGCAATAAAGGATTGTTGTATAGAGAGTGGACTCCTGGAATTGGGCTAGAAGGTGAAGTAATATGGCATTTGGTACTGCCTAGTGCTTACTGTCTGCCACTTTTAGACACAGCACGTGACACTCCTTTCTCAGGTCATATGGGCATAAGAAGTACTAAGAGATGTATTATGTAAAATTTCTATTGGCCTGGGATTGTGAGGAATATGGTAGGATATTGTAGGACTTGTGAACAGTACCAAAATGTTAGTAAAGCAGGAGAGAAGGCCAAGGCTTCGTTGATGCCTTTGCCTGTTATTAAAGAACCATTTCAGAGAGTGGCCCTTGATATTGTGGGACCCATGTGTACTCCAAGTTCTACTGGAAAGAAATACATCTTGGTAGGAGTAGGAACATGTTATGGAGGTTTTGGATAGATTAAGTAGGGCAAGATTAACCATTAAACTCTGTAAGTGTCAAGTGGGTATGGCAGAGGTTACTTACTTAGGACACAAAGTAGGAAGTGGTAAACTTAGGCCAGAACCCATCAAGGTGGAAGCTATTCAAGCATGGCCAGTTCCTGTTACTAAGAAATAAGTGAGAGCATTTCTACGGACAGTGGGATACTATAGGAAATTTGCGCCCAATTACAGTACCATAGCTGCACCCCTTACTAACCTAACTAGGAAGAATAAACTGGGCATGGTAGTGTGGACCATAGATTGTGAACAGGCATTCAAAAAACTTAAAGAGATTTTGGGAGGACTCCTATGTTAGCTAGCCCAGATTAAAATAAAGAATTTATTGTACAGGTAGATGCTTCAAATTATGGGGTGGGGCTGTACTTAGCCAGGTTTCCACAGAAGGAGAACAGCACCCAGTGGTATAGCTGAGTCATAGACTGCAACCTAGACAAGAGTGTTATGCAGCCATGGAGAAAGAGTGTTTGGCCATAGTGTTGGCATTGCAAATGTTGCAGCCCTATCTTTATGGGAGAAAAGTCACTGTACTCACATATCATAACCCTTTAACATGGCTTAATATGGTCAGTAAGCAAAATACCAAGTTACTGAGGTGGAGTCTAGGATTGCAAGCATATAATATGAATGTACAACATCACAGTGGTGGTAATAATGTCAGTGCAGATGGATTGTCCAGGAGAGGAGTGAGTTAATATTCCCAGGTAGACTATTTTTCTCTGGCGTCGGTTTTCAACGGTCACTTGAAAATCATGCTTGAGTCATGTGGGGGGGGGGTGTGAAGAAAATGAAAACGCTGTCATCTGTGTTAGCATGTCTGGCAGGAGATTTGTTTATATTCTCAGATTAATTTGTATTGTATGTCAGCTTGTCTAATTGTAAAAGTATAAATAAAATTTTAAAATGTTGAGTATTTCCCTGCTTATACAAAATGTTTATAAAATCTGTCAGTGTTTTGATACATTTCTAACTGCACATGTTTGTGAGAGAGATTCTAAAGTACAAACTGTCTCTGGAGAATCAGCTGATCAGTACGTGATGTCATTAGAATGTTTCTGGTTGCTATGTGATTATTTGAACAGATGATTGAGGGGAAAAATAACTTTTTCACACAGCTGATTATTATTTTTAAAATAAGGCATTTGAGACTGTTAACCTGTACTATAAAAAAGTCTGCTGAAGTCAGTTGAAGGGTAGTTAGTTAAGAGCTGCAGTCAGTTACAGTGCTGTGCAGTGGATACCCCAAAAAAGACTCACCAAAAGCTGTAATCCTGCCTTTGCCTTTGTGTTTTGTTTTAGATTAGATCAGGGATAGTATTCTCTAGTTAGATTAGCAAAGTTTAGTTATTTAGATAGAGTTTTTCTAAAATAATGGACTTCTATCCTACAGTTTAATTTTATATTTGTGGTCATTGAATTCTGGTGTTTTTATTGAAAGTTATTGATTTACATTTTTTAATAAGAATTTTACTTATTATTAAATGTTTTTCATTGCTTTATATTGTGGCTGACAGTCAGTGTATTCTTTAGAGATTAGAGAGTGTTTATACCTGTTTGATACTCCCCAGTTCACCTCGAATGCCTGGCTGCTTCTGGTCATAGCTATGATTTATTTTGATATTTAATTTTTGATAATAGATCAATCTTTGAAGGGCATCTAGACCTCTTTGACTCTGTTGACAGGGTTTACCATTTGTACTGGGGAGAGGACACAGCTGGAAATCTGTGTCAGGCTTCCCATAAGTATTTGAGTGAGTCAGATTTGAAATTATTTTGAGCGTGAGTGAGTAAGAGGTCTTAAACTGGAACACATTGCTCTGAAGTGTATAACAAGGGATTACATTTGAGGCAGACAGAGGTATATAGTCCAGTGCCCGGAAAATAGAAAGTGTTCCTGTTGTGCTCTTAAGGGAAATTGTGGAATTTTACTCTTGTGTGCTGTGTGCTCTGGTGTTTTCCATGGCACTGCCACACTAGTGTGAGTGGTGAGGATTGAAATTCCTTAATTATTGACCTGGGTTTCAAGTGGGGGATGTCACATATTGGTGGCAGTCTGGTGGCACATTAGCCAGACATCACAATATTGGTAGCAGTCCGTGGGGATATTAACCGGATGTCACAGCTGTAATACCTAAAGAGGGTAAATGTTCATTAGATCCAGCTTCATACAGGCCCATTTCAATACTGAACCATGATTATAAATTGTTCATGTCTATAATGGCTAAAAGAATGGCAAACATAATGCCAAAATTGATAGATGTGGATTAGTGTGGTTTTGTGAAGGGGGGGGGTAAACATTTGACAATATTAACAGGGAATTGATGATCCAGAGGGAATCAGAATGTAAGAAAATACCATTGCTGTTGGTGGGTCTTGAAGCAGAGAAATCATTTGACAGAGTAAACTGAGTCTTTATGAGCAGGGCAATGGAAGCATTTGCATTTCCAAAAAAAATAATTATAAGGATGATTAGGAGGATATATGAGGAACCAGAGGGGAAAATTAAAGTGGGTGGGGTCCTGTCTAATAATTTCTGCTTGAGTAGAGGGTGTCCTCTTTCCCCTTTGTTGTTTGCATAATATTTAGAACAGTTGGCAAAGAAAATAAGGGACTCAGGAATTCAAGAGTATAATTTGTATGGTAGTCAAGAAAATCTTGCTTGTATTTGCAGATATTATTTTATATCTGACAAAACCAGAAAGAGACATTACAGTGTTGCGGAACATTTTGAGACAGTTTCAAATCTTTTTGGGGTGCAAAATTAATGAAGCTGAAACAAAGGCAATAGAGGTAAATTATGTACCCATACATGAATTGGTTCAGCAATATTCATATATTTGGGGACATGATAAAATAAAGTATCTGGAGCATGGATTAAAATTATTCTGGTGTGGCAGCTAAGGATATGTGGGAAGAGACTAAATAAAAGATAATACAAAACCTGAGAAAACAAAGCTTTGTTATATTTATATGGATAGTAAGATAAAAGCAGTTAAAATGTTTTAGTCCCATTAGTCTTATATACAGATCAGGCACATTTTATCAACCAGAGAAGTTGTGCATATAAATTAATAAAGATCTGAAAGACTTTATCTGGGAGGGGAAGACTGCAAGAGTCAAGTGGGATAAAATGATTCTTCCAATAGAACAGGGCAGCTTGAGATTACCCAATCTGAAGAGGTATTTCAGAGCTTACAGTTAAGGCTCTTATAAATAGCTCAAGCAGAAAACTACAATTCAAATTGAAAGGGATGATGATGGAACAGGGAGGAAGCTCAAGAAATAAAGAGAAACTAGGATTTTGAATGCAGGCCTTTAATGAGAATAACAGTAATTATACAGAATATATCCATAAAGTAGCAGAAAGTATCCTAAGAGCTAAGCTAACACAGGAATGGAGAAAGGAATTCTGCTGATAGGGATGACTGCAATTAGGGATATAGACAATAGGAAAGGGGGGACTGGAATTTATTGGAAAAAATTGGCAAAGGAACCAAGGTATTGGGAGCAAATTACTAGAGACAGAAAGATGATAGAATGGGAAGACGCCACAAATTTATTTGGACTGAAGGTTAGAGATTGCCATCCCTGTCAAGGACTGATATCAGAGTATAGGCAAAGAGAAAGAAATAGGGGGTCCTAAGTGAAAGACCAGCACTGGTAGGGTTTTTAGTAGAATGTAGAACAGAAGCTGCCATTAAAAAAGGAATTATTAGTAGAGAAGCTGCCATTAAAAAAGGAATAATTAGTAGAGCATATTAAATATTGCATGATAAATATAAGAATCAATCAGAGAAGGTAAGAAAGGAATGGTGAGTGAGACTGGATAAACAATTCACAAAGAAACAATGGGAGAATATATGTATTTCTCCCAAATATGCAATAAAATCTTGAAGATTTAGGATTTTTGCTTGGAAATGTTTGCATAGATATTTTTATACCCCAAGTAGACTCTAGAGAGTTTTTCCTCTGGTAGACAGCAATGTTGGAGGTGTGATGGGGAAGAAAGAGGTAATTGGGAACATATTTTCTGGGAGTGTGGTGAGTTGGCAGACTGTAAAGGTCCTCTGCAGGATGCACTGTCAGAGATGCTGGGTGGGTAGATTGGTGTAACGAGGGAGATGATTTTTCTGAGCTATGATACAGAATTGGAATTGCCTAGACATGGTAAGGCCTTGCTATGTCTAATTATGGTCTGTGCCAAAAAAGCAATTACTAGAAAAAGGAAAGCAAAATCTAAACCAACTATACTAGAACTAGTGAATATAGTAACAGAGATAAAACAACTGGAATTCAGATCTTCAGGAAAAGTTTAGGAGCAAACTACATAGTAAAAATAGGAATTGTGGTAACAATACATACAGAGGAAAGGAATGAGGTTTGAAAGAAGGCATGACTTAATAGGTTCATAGGTTCATAGGTTCATACTAGGCTATCTGCCCGAGGGCATTTACAAGCCTAGCCCATAGTTTTGTGGCTTACGCCACCCCTTTAGTATGGGGAACTATACCCATTATTTTGCTGTGCCTCTGTCGAGCAGTGACACTGAGGTAATCCCTGGGGTATATCTGCGATCTCCCATCCATTGGTCAAGATTTCTCTTGAACAAGGCCAGCGAGGTGCTCTGCCTCACATATACCGGGATTTTGTTCCACAGCATAGGGAGTCTTTGGGTGATGAATCTATCCCTCCAGCACGTCCTATTAATAGCCGTGTCGAGGTTTAAGTCTCCCGCCTTGTGGCTCTGACGGATCTAGATTTTTGAGGTGAAGCATATTCATCAAATCTGGGTTTGACATGGCCTTGTATGTCAGGCAAAGGTCACCTCTGAGCAAGCTAAGCGACTGAATAGAGCTGGAGTTCTTTCAGTCGGGCAGCATAGGACAGATTTTTGAGACCCTTTATCCTTTTGGTGAGGAACTTTGTGGCCTCCAGCTGCTGCAAGTGTCGGGTCAGATACATTCCGAATGGGGCATTGTACTCAATCATTGGTCTGATGAGTGATGAGTATAGGGAGACTATGACCTCCCTTGATCTAGATGTGAATCCCTTCATGATAAGGTGGGCAATGTAGAAGGTCTTCCTAACTACTTTAGCTACATGGGTGTCGAATGACAGGCTACTGTCAACCTGGGTCCCCAGGTCCCTGATTACTTCTTCTGTGCTCAGTGGATTGCCACCTGTATGGTAGCTAGGGGTAACCTTGTTTTTCCCGAAGGGTATGACTATGCATTTTTTGGCATTTAACTTTAGGCCATGGCTCTGGCACCAGTTATCCGTTTCTGTGAGACCCTTCTGAAGGATATCTGTGTCAGATGTGTTTTCACCACGGCCCAGTTTGCAGTCATCTGCAAACTTTGTCAGCCATAACCCTCCTGTGTTTGCTTGTACTGAAAAGTAGATGGCAAACAAGAGTGGGCCCAGGACTGAGCCCTGTGGGACACCACTTGTGACAGGCTTTGAGTATGACATGGCACCAGCAACTCTGACCCTGTGGGTTCTGTCACTCAGCCAGTTTGCAACCCATCTTGTGATGTATGGGTTAACATTTAAGCTGATGAGTTTTTCAATGATACCCGAGTGGGTATTGTATCAAGGCCTTCGCCAGATCGAGGTAGGCTGTATGGACTGCCTTTCCTCATCAATGGCTTTGGTGACTGTTTCAAAAAGTCAACCAAGTTTAAAAGGCATGATCTGCCTTTGACAAAGCCAAACTGGGTTGGATCCAAAGTCTGCAAATTCCCTATGTCTTTATTTATGAGGTCCATTATGATCCTCTCCATGGCTTTGCAGATAAGGCTTGTCAAGCTAATGGGCCGGTAATTTCCAGGGTCGGTGGAGGCACCGCCTTTGTGAAGTGGGACCACAGTCGCAGTGCGCCACTCCCTGGGCACGTATCCAGAGGTGAGACTATGATTAAACAGCTGTCCTAGCTGTGGGTTTAATTCCTCGTTGAGTTCGTGGAGCACACAGCCAGGGACACCATCAGGTCCCATGGATGCTGTGTTTTTTGCTTTGGAGAGAGCAGTTCTCACTTGGGCATTAGAGATGTTTAGGGGGCTGCAAACGCTTGGTATAGATATCTCTCCTTTGGGGAGGGGAGAAGTTTGCACTGAACCTGTCAACCAGTATGTTGGCAATGTCTGTAGGATCAGTAATCTTCACATCATTTTGAACTAGTTCTGAGCATATCTGGGAGTTTCCTCCCAGGTTTCTAACATAGCTAAAGAAGGCCTTATTATTGTCTTTTGAGTCTTTAGCTATTTTTCTCTCAAAATTTGCTTTGGATGATTTTATGAGAGCTCTTAGTTTTTTACTTATAGTGATCAAAGGTGTCTTACCTTTTAAGGATTTTGCTCTATCTTGTAGTAGCTTCCTCCTTTTGTTGTAGAGTTTGTTTATGGCTGGGGTCCACCAGACTGGACGCTTGCCTTTGGTACAAAGAGTCTTTGTTTTGCTTGGGATTGCCTTATCCATGCAGTCCTGCAGGTGCTGGTAGAAGGCATTTGTAAGTGATTCAGCGGCTTGAGTACTGTTTTCCGCCGCTCGGGGCCTTAAAGGAGACCACACTAGTCTTTAGAAGTGTGAAGTCGGCTTTGAGAAGTTCTTTACTGTGGTCTTTTTATTTCAGGTGGGGTGGGATGAGGACCTCCAGCGAGATTAGTTTGTGATCTGATCTCACCAGTGAGGGGTATACTTCGTGTTGAACATTGTGCTCCCATGTTCGTGATGATGAGATCAAGTATGTTTTCTCCTCTTTGGGGATGGTGACTAGTTGTTCCATGGCATTTGAGTTTATGAATTCCAGGAACTTTTGGGCTAGGTGTTTGGGCTTGAGTAGTGTTCCCAGTCTATATTAGGGTAATTGAAGTCACCTAGTATGATAGTGTTTGGAGATACATTTATCCCTCCAGTGTTTTCAGGAAAGCCATGTGAGGTTCCTGAGTTTGTGAGGGTGGCCTGTAACATGCTACAATTTGCAGAGCAGTCTTGCCTATGGTTAATTGCACCTGGATGGTCTCCGATGCATCGCATTCCCACCAGTCTTGAGGTGTGGGTGTCCTTGATGAATATGGATACCCCCCCTCCTTTCTTGGTATTGTCCGGATTTTGGGGGCGGAACGCATGATATGAGGTAAAACCTGATAGTGCTGGGGTGCTCTCAGGAGCCTTGAACCAGGTTTCTGTCACAGTACAGACATCGATGTTCTCCATACTGAGAAGGGCCTCGAAAGTGCATTTTGAGATTTAGACTTCTGGCATTGAGCAACATTACCCTTAGTTTTTTTCCTTTTGTGTTCTAGGGTGGTAGGTTTAGAATTTGAGCCTTGCCTAAAAAGGCACTATGTGGGTGGCAAGAGCCTTTGCCAATATCCGAATCCCAGGGTGACAGGTGCAAGCCGCCCTTGCGAAGCAGCGTGGCTTGTCCAGCATGTCATCCCAGGCAGACAGACATTGATCCCCTTTGAATGACACCAGAGTTTAAGCCAATTGTTAAAGCTGATCATCTTATCTCTGTATTGTGGCATCATTCTTGGTGAAGGTAGGATACTGCTCAAGGTCAGGGTCATACCTGCCTGGGCTACATAATCAGAGAGCTCCTCAATGTCTCTTTTCATGTAGTCCAAGGAGGTACGTCTCAGGTCGCTTACACCAGCGTGGACAATGACTGAGTCATATTTGTACCTGCTGTTGAGAGACCTGAGTGCTTGCGTTATGTGGCGGATTCTAGCGCCCGACAGGCAGCTTACTGTAACTCTCTCCTTACTCAGTCTGGTGAGCGGGATGTCAGTGTGTCTGACTATGGAGTCACCAATGACTAGTGTGTCTGGCATTGTGTTTGGCCTTAAGGGCTGTGACTGTTTGACACTCTGACTGTGAGGTCTAAGTGTTGCAGGTGTTGTGTTCTGAGGTGGTGGTTGTTTGGGTGTCTGCTTTGGTGGCCTCTGCTGTTTTGGTAGATTTTTGATCAGAGCCTCTGAGTATGTCTTTGTGTGTTTATGTGTATGATTTGAGGTTGTGATGGTACTATGTGAGACTGGGTCTATAGTGTGTGTGGTAACCTTCTCCTCCTGTCTGGTCTTGCCAGTCCTATGTTGAGAGAGCTCAGCCTCCAGTTTGGCCGTATAGATGCATCTCTCGCATGTATTTGTGTTTTGTGGGAGGAGGAGAGGGTTGTTCAGGTACATGAGGCAATTGTAACATTGCCTTAATATTCCCAGGTTCACCAGCTGAGCAGGAGAGGACACTAGCAACTGATCCCTCGACATGCTAGAAGGAATAGACAAAAAAACTTTAAAAGAGATTCCGGGGGATGTGGGTGACCGAGAAATGGGGGTTTGCCTTTTTGGGGTACTATCTCTGACAAGAGTGCTGTATCAAGGTGATAAGTACTGTAGGAGCAAGTGCTAGGTTTAACAGATAGAGAATAGTCTACTTGGAGTCAAGTAGAGATGATCTTTTTAGTTATAGGATACGCTGATTAGATCAGTAGTATAGTTCGAGGAAGGTAGTTTTAAGGGAAAATTTGAAGAGTGGACTTTAGGTAGCCCGAATAGTTTAAACCTGCTTAACCGGCGCTGCCCTAGTGTGCAACAGTGGCAACTCCGCACTAAAGCACGCTAAAACGCGCTTTATAGCAGGGGGCTGGAAAAGACAGGAAATGACCCAAAATGGCCAATAGACTACAAGTTACTGCCTTAAACCACTCCTCTAAGGACAAACAGGCAGCTCAGTACTCCCCACTCTCACTGGTGAGTAAAGAAACCCCCCTGACCAAACAAGGAAAATGGAGAAACACAGGAACCAAGACAAAGCCCAGGGATCAGCAAAATCTGGTCTCTGGAACACTAGTTAGGAAAGTATGGAAAACAAGGATATTTTTTGGGGGGTTTTTTTCAAGTTTTTTTACAGAAAGGCAGAAAACACAATAAATGCTATAATTTTCGACTAAATGCTATCAAAAGCTAGTACACTTGAGTGTATTAGCCTGTAGTTTAACTTTTAGGCAAAACTTAAACTAGCAAGTGCAGTAAACAGTTTTAGCTTATAACGACAGTAAAAAACAGTGCAAACTTTGATAAAACAAGCAAAAACAGTAGTCGAAAGTCACAAAAAGTCGAAAAAGCCAAGAAAAATACTTAAAATCTGGAAAGGTAGTCTTTTCTGGTCTCTGCTGCTAGAGGAACACTGCTGGCCACCACAAGGAGCTGTGCTGAGTTCTCAATAGCTGGAAAAGCCCGCCAAAACGCATTAATACCACGGGGCTGGAAAAGACAGGAAATGACCCAAAATGGCCAATAGACTACAAGTTACTGCCTTAAACCACTCCTCTAAGGACAAACAGGCAGCTCAGTACTCCCCACTCTCACTGGTGAGTAAAGAAACTTCCCCTGACCAAACAAGGAAAATGGAGAAACACAGGAACCAAGACAAAGCCCAGGGATCAGCAAAATCTGATCTCTGGAACACTAGCTAGGAAAGTATGGAAAACAAGGATATTTTTTTTTTTTTTCAAGTTTTTTTACAGAAAGGCAGAAAACACAATAAATGCTATAATTTTTGACTAAATGCTATCAAAAGCTAGTACACTTGAGTGTATTAGCCTGTAGTTTAACTTTTAGGCAAAACTTAAACTAGCAAGTGCAGTAAACAGTTTTAGCTTATAAAGACAATAGCTATGTAGTGTTTGACAATGAGCTATGTAGTGTTTGACTGAAAATGATTGGGTAGATTATAAATGATGTATAATATTTGCAACTGGGAGTGTGTCAGTATGGTTTGTGATGTAAAATGCTAACAACTACGATTGTTTCAGTGTGGTTTGTTTTCATTTATATACATTTATGATTGCCTATATCATAAGTGATGATTTAATGAAGATGTATCAGCAAGAAACTACGATACCTTATAAAAATCATCCAAGGCTAACTCGAAAGAAAAATTGCCAAGGACTCCAAAGATAATCACAAAGCGTTCTTTAGCTATGTCAAGAACCTAAGTGGAAACTCTCAAATCTGCTCTGAGTTAGTGCAGAATGGCACAAAATACACTGAACCGACTGATATTGCCAACATTCTGGCAGACAGGTTTAGTGCAAATTTCACCCCTCTCTCACCCAATAAAGGGCCCATAACCATACCAGAAGAATGTAGAGTCCCGGCAATCACTGACACACAGGTTAAAACAGCCCTATACAAAGCTAAAAATACAGATTCAATGGGAACAGACGGTGTCCCAGACTGTGTCTTACACGAGCTCCAAAATGAACTAACCCCTCACCTAAACACGCTGTTCAAACTCAGCCTCTCTACAGGCTATGTACCCATATAGTGGCGCACAGCAACAGTTATCCCTCTCCACAAAGGTGGAGCCACAACGGACCCCGGGAACTATCACCCTATAAGCCTAACTAGCCTGATCTGCAAGGCTATGGAGCGCATCATCATGGAACTCATTAACAGAGACATTGAGAACCTTCAAACATTGGACCCTACCCAGTTTGGCTTTGTTAAGGGCAGATCATGCCTCCTAAATCTGCTGGACTTCTTTGAGACAGTTACCAAGGCTTTAGATGAGGGAAAGGAGGTCCACACAGCCAATCTAGACCTCGCAAAGGCTTTCAACACCATTCCCCATTCTGGTATTATAGACAAGCTCACCAGCCTGAACATAAACCCCTACATCACGAAATGGGTTGCCAATTGGCTCATGGATAGAACCCACATGGTGAGAGTTGCAGGCTCTAGGTCCGACTCTAAACCAGTTACAAGTGGAGCCCCCCAGGGCTCAGTCCTGGGACCCCTCCTGTTCGGTATATACTTCTCAGAGGTACAGGCAAGCACAGGAGGACTATGGCTGACTAAGTTCACAGATGACTGCAAACTGGGGGCCATAATTGACTCTCCAGCTGATACAGACATCCTCCAGAAGGGTCTCACTGAGACGGATACCTGGTGTCAAAATCATGGCCTCAAGCTAAATGCCAAAAAGTGCATAGTCATCCCCTTTGGAAAAAACAAAGTACCAGCGAACTACCACATACGTGGTAGTCCCCTAAATACAAAAAATGTAATAAGAGATCTGAGGACCCAAGTAGATAGTAATCTCTCCTTTGATAATCATATTGCCAAGGTGGTTAGAAAATCCTTCTATGTGGCCCACCTAATCACAAAAGGGTTCGCATCTAGAACAAAAGAGGTTATTGTGCCCCTCTACTCATCACTCATCAGACCCATCATAGAGTACAATGCCCCGTTTGGGATGTACCTTACAAAGACACCTGCAACAGCTGGAAAGACAACAGAAGTACCTCACCAAGAGGAGATGTCCTATGCAGCCCGACTGAAGAAACTCCAGCTGTACTCTGTTGCATACTGCTTACTCAGAGGTGATCTCTGCCTGACATACAAGGCCATGTCCAAACCAGAATTGATGGACATGCTCCACCTAAAAAAAAAAATCCCTAAGAGTCACACGCTCTAAGGATCTAAACCTCACCACAACAATAAATAGGATGTGCGGAGGGATAGATTCCTGTCCCAGAGACTCCCCATGCTTTGGAACAGGATTCCAGTCTACATTAGGCAAAGCTCCTTACTAACACTCTTCAAGAGAAACTTTGACGAGTGGATGGGAAACAGAAAATTTACCCCGGGGATCACTGCAGTGGCTCTGCTGGACCGAGGCACAGGGAACTAATCTAAGGGGGTGGCGAGAGCCAACACATTCTGGCTAGGCTTATAGATGCCCTCGGGCAGATAGCCTAGTACTTACCTATGAACCTATGTTTCTTGCTGAAAAAAAGGCAGGAATTGAATAATTTTCATAATGTTGATTAGGTTATATCATTTATAGTAATACATGTGAAATATTGTTTGTTTGTTTGTGTCTTTTGGCTTTTCCTGGTTAGGGGTCGCCACAGCGGAACTCCGGTCTGCTAATGATTGGCAGTAGATTTTTACGTACTGGCTTGCCGGGCCTAATGCACAACCTTCAATGAAGGAACACCCATTCACACATGTGGCTAGACAGAAGACGCTCTAACTGAGAATCGAACGGGCAGAGTCTAACTGTGCGACGACAACGCTACCGCAGCACCATGTATAATGTTTGTAAATGTGAACTTGTTAATACAATTTGATTAGTTTTATACAAATGTAAATTTGCCTATGTCACAGGTGATAATTCAATAAAGGTGTTTCAAATAAAGAAGATCAGGAATCTACTTTGTTTTACATTCACAGGAAATATTCCATGAAAGAGAGATTCTCTGGAATACATATCTGTCACCAGCAGACTTGCTTATATTTTGGTGGAAGTGAAGAGCTCTTGAGCATGTGTTTAATGTGTTTATTTTCCAGATGTGCAGGAGGATGCATGGGACTGAGTCTTTTAAGGCTCTATAGGGTAAGTACAGCTCACCTCTCAACAGTCTGTAGGAAACAGAAAAGAGTGAGAACAATTTAAGGTGGTCAGGGTAGCTCAAGAAAGAGGGCGGCTGCGATGGTGCAGCAGTTAGCATTGCTGCCTCACAGCAAAAGGTTCTCCAGTTCGATCCTCGGCTGGGGTGCTTTCTGTGCAGAGTCTGTATGTCCACCCTGTTGTTGTGTGGGTTTCCTCAGGGGTGCCCCAGTTTTCTCCGACATCCCAAAGACATGCTGTAGGTGGATTGTACATTCTAAATTGGCCTTAGGTGTGAGTGCGTACAGGTATGTGCCTTCTGTGGAAGGTTGGGTGCTGGGCAGGCAACTTGACACTCTAAAACTCCACTGCCAATCATGAGCAGACAGGTGATCCACTGCGGTGACCCTAAAAAGCCAAAAGAAGAAGAAGAAGGGTAGCTCAAGACATATACTCGATTATCTTATTGAAGAATGCTGCAGTCTATTGAGATGGGTCATATGCTTAGACGTGTATGTACCTGAGAAACCATTATATTTTATTAGAGGAGTAGAGAGGGATGAGAATTTCCTTAGAAGTGGAAGAAATACCCCTGGTGATTATCTGGATAAGTAAAAGAATTTCTTAATAACATGGTGATCAAAGAGACAGTTTATTATCAGTGAAAGTGCCCGGCTCCTTAATTATTGGATCAGCTTTAAAAGGGGTGTAATCTATGTGGTAGGTGCATGTGTGCCTGGTATTCCCAAAGGATGAAATGCTGCATTTCTTGGCATTTTGTTTTGGAGCTTGGTGCAGGCACCATTTACTGGTATATGATAGCCCCTCTTGAAGAATCTAGAAGTCTGATGGAAAGTTAATGACAGCTCCAAGCTTGCTGTTGTCTTCAAACTTAATCACATAGTGTCAGCCTTAACATTAAAGAAGGAAATACCAGAGAGAAGTGGTCCTAGAGCTGATCCCCAGGAGACACTATACCTACTCTTTTCAAAGAGAGCATGCCTCCCACACTAATAGATAGGATTCTGTTTGTTATCTTGTTTGCTATCCATCAGGTCACATAGGGGTTTACATTTAGTTTGATTAGCTTATTGATAATACCAGATTCTGGGATAGTATCAAAGGCCTCTTGGCCATGTCCAGATAGGCAGAATGAACTGATTGTCCTGAAACTAATGCAACAGTGACTTGCTGAAAGGATCCCACCAGTTTCAGGAGACAGGACCTGCCTTTAGCAAACCTAAATTAGCATGGGTTCAGGGATTGTAGACCAGTATCAGTAGTGGATGCCCTTGTGGAGAGGAATGACTGACACAGTTCTCCTGGCACAAATCCATTGAAGAAGCTGATGTGAAATATGCTTAGGAACAAGTCTACAGCTGAAGGGAAGTGTCTGTGCTTGTGTTAATATTTATTTACATTGATTCTCTGACTTATTCCTGCTCAGGCACCCATATTGCACTAGTACTTTAAAGGGGTAGGAGTAAAACTGCAGTCACTGCAGTAAGAGGCTGCAAGACTAAAACTGATCAAGAGTGTGTCTGGTTGTGTTACAAAGGGGAATAAAGTATTTAATTTTCTTTATAAAAGAGGATAGCGTCTTTCTTTTTTAACATGTATTTACATTGATTCTGTGATTTACTACCACTCAGACATTCAGACTGCTCTAACACTTTAAGGGAGGGGTTAAACTTCCCTCACTCTAGGGATCAGCCACAAACAAGTACAGGCTGTTGCAGCTAGCAGAATAAATCTTTACTAACTCTCACCACTCTAACTTGCCATAATACAACTACTTGTTTACCCTTCTCCACTATTATCTCTATCCCCCGTAGACACTTCTGTCATCTAGAACTCCTCAACAGAAGTCTAGCTGGTTCAACCAGCACCCTCTGCTGGTACCATGAACCAGTGCCCCACCCCTCAGCTCTTCAAGTGAAGAGTGAAAAAGAAAAAAACAAACAAAAAAGTACTTTACTGTCCTGTTTCTTTTCCCTGTCCTGGACCTTCCTCAAATTCATTCAAAAGTGAGCATTGTAGCACTCTATGTGGGGGTCTAAACTGTAGCAACTGCTAGCTACAGTTTAAAAGTGTTTAATTATTTTTTTTTTTTATACTAAAACCTGAGCACTGTGGTGTTCCGTGCAAGTGGGATATAAACTGTAGCAACAGAGGCTACAGTTTATACCCTGCCTGCCTGGAGCACTATGGTGCTCAGGTCTTAGTTTGAAAAAGAAAATGTCCTTTTTATAAACTAGTGCAGACTGCTTGCTACAAATGTATCAAACAGATGCTACAGTTTATATCCCTGCCTTCATAGAGCACTACGGCACTCATCTTCTTCTTCTTCTTCTTTCAGCTGCTCCCGTTAGGGGTCGCCACAGCAGATCAACTGTCTCCATTTCTTCCTATCCTCTGCATCTTGCTCTGTCACACCAACCACCTGCATGTCCTCTCTCACCACATCCATAAACCTTATCTTAGGCCTTCCTCTTTTCCTGTTACCTGGCAGCTTCATCCTTAGCATCTTTTTCCCAATATACTCTGCATCCCTCCTCAGCACTTGTCCAAACCAATGTAATCTTGCCTCTCTGGCTTTGTCTCCAAACCTTCCAACCTGGGCTGACCCTCTAATATACTTATTCCTAATACTGTCCACCCTCATCACACCCAGTGCAAATCTTAACATCTTTAACTCAGCCACATCCAGCTCTGACTCCTGCCTTTTTGTCAATGTCACTGTCTCCAACCCGTATAACATAGCTGGTCTCACTACCCTCTTGTAATCTTGCAAACCTTCCCTTTCACTCTTACTGGTACTCGTCTGTCACAAATCACTCCTGACATTCTTCTCCACCCACTCCATCCTGCCTGTACTCTCTTCTTCACCTCTCTTCCACACTCACCATTACTCTGAACTGTTGATCCCAAGTACTTAAACTCATCCACCTTTGCCACCTCTACTCCCTGCATCCTCACCATTCCTCTATCCTCCCTCTCATTCACACACATATATTGTGTCTTAGCCCTGCTGACCTTCATTCCTCTTCTCTCTAGAGCATATCTCCACCTCTCCAGAGTCTCCTCCACCTGTTCCCTACTCTCACTACAGATCACAATGTCATCTGTAAACATCATAGTCCATGGGGAATCCTGTCTGATCTCGTCTGTCAACCTGTCCATCACCATTGCAAATAAGAAAGAGCTCAGAGCTGATCCTTGATGTAATCCCACCTTCACCTTAAACGCATCCGTCACTCCCACCGCAGACTTCAGCACTGTCACACTACCCTCATACAAATCCTGTACCACTCTTACATACTTCTCTAACGCTCCCGACTTCCTCATACAATACCACAACTCCTCTCTAGGCACCCTGTCATATGCTTTCTCTAAATCCACAAAGACACAATGCAACTCCTTCTGACCTTCTCTGTACTTCTCCATCAACACTCTCAGAGCAAACATCTCATCTGTAGTGCTCTTTCCTGGCAAGAAACCATACTGCTGATCACTAATCATCACCTCCCTTCTTAACCTAGCTTCCACTACTCTTTCCCATAACTTCATGCTGTGAATGATCAGTTTAATCCCTCTTGGGGTGGGATGTTGGCATAATGGTTAAGGTGTTTGCCTTATAAACCAAAGGTGTAGGGTTTGATTCTCAAATGGGGTAATTGACTAGGCTTAAAATGGCCCACAAAGGTAGGTAGCCTAATACTAATCTATGAATCTGTGAATCTATGAATCTGTAGTTACTACAGCTCTACACATCACCCTTATTCTTAAAAATCGGTACCAAAACACTTTTTCTCCATTCCTCAGGCATCCTCTCACTTTCCAAGATTTCATTAAACAATCTAGTTAAAAACTCCACTGCCATTTCACCTAAACACCTCCATGCTTCCAGAGGTATGTCATCTGGACCAACAGCCTTTCCATTCTTCATCCTCTTCATAGCTATCCTTATTTCCTCCTTGCTAATCCACTGCACTTCATGATTCACTATCCGCACATTATCCAACATTCTCTCCCTCTCATTCTCTTCATTCATCAACCCCTCAAAGTACTCTTTCCTACTGCTCAACACACTCTCCTCGAAGATAAAAAAATTCTCTTTTTAACTAAAACCTAAGTGCCCTATGCAGGCAAGATATAAACTGTAATAAACAATTTACTACAGTTTTTTATGACAGATTTTTTTTAAACTAAAACATGACACTACGGCACTCATGTTTTAGTTTTAAAAAAAATCTGTCATAAAAACTGTAGTAAATTTTTTGTTACAATTTATATCTTGCCTGCATATGGCACTACAGCACTTAGGTTTTAATTAAAAAGAGAGTTTTTTATCTTTTAAACTGTGGTAAACTGCATGCTACAGTGTAGAATGCAGTTGCTACAGTTTAGGCCACACAGAGCACTACACCACTCAGGTGGCACCAAATGGAACTTCATGTGTTCAACATGCTGAGGAGAGGCACCATCTGGCTGAATCCATCTGTCCACTACCTCCACCCGCACGACCTCAACCAAATCATAATCCCCCATTCAGTGAGGCTTGCCAGGTTGCCACATGCCGAGTTGCTTGCAGGACCAGTGTCACCACCCCAAACTTGCAAGGATGTTCCCAGCTGGCCATAGGGTGAACACTCCCTCACCTTGGAGGTATGCACCTGAGCTGCCCCAGAAGACTTTGGAACTGTAGAAAAATGGACAGAAATGTGAGAGAAAGAAAATAATAATAAAGGAGAAAGAAATACCTAATTAAAATAAGAAAAAGAGAGAAGTGGGAGTCAAAAGAGAAAGTACACAGAATACATTCATACATCATGTTATACAATATTCAATTTCTTACTTTAAAACATTTTTATAAGTTTTTATTGAAGTAAAACATATTGTACAAGAAGTACTTATGGCAGGAGAGGTATATTGCAATCAAGTTCTAGTAGGGTTTACATGTTAGTGTTACTACACAAACATGATTATATTTGTTCATGATGCCTATTTTTTAGTATTGTACTGAAAACACCCAAGCAGTTAAACAAATAATACTGTAGTTTTATCTTTTACATTTGGTTGCAGTAAAGTAGTGAATGCACTCTACTGCTTCCCTTACCATGCTTTATAAATTAGTTCCCTGTATGTATATATATATATATATATATATATATATATATATATATATATATGTGTGTGTGTGTGTATATATATATATATATTAATGAAATCAGTTAAACACACTATACTGTTAACTACCTTTATTTATACTTACTAGCTTCTTCAGCCAGCCTTGTGGTTCTTTGTTCCTGATGTTGCCTGTTGTAGGGAATCTGCTTTTTAGCTTATAAAGAGAAGCTGTAAGACAATTTTTGTATACCTGCATTTCACTTTTTTCCTTAATATTATTTATATAACCAGTACTTATTTGGAAGGCATTTGATTCATTGCAGTACTTGCTTAGTATGCTTTTGTTGAAATATGTATTGCTGTCTGAATTATCATGGTTTGCTAATCTTCCCTTTACTGCCAAGTTGTAAACAAATTGATACACCTTTGGTGAAATAGTCCCCCGGATTCAGCAAGCCCTGCACGGTGTGCAGGACTAGTGCAGGAGCTCCAGCAGGCAATATGTCTGTCGTGCAATCCAGGAATAAGCTGCAGGGACATGCACGAGCGCTCCTGTTCTAGTCCTGCACGGACTCAACTCCTGAATGCAAATTACCCCATTTGCAGGTGAAATCTATACAAATGAGGTGAATCTGTGATCCAGTAAGCTGGCAGCCGGCCGTGCAGGACTAGTGTAATCTGCAGAAATGTACTCTGTTAGTAACAGAGTACATTTCTGCAAACTACATAACGGAGATATGACAGCTCCAAATAATGGGTGGATATTATGTTGAAAGCATGCCAATGACCAAATATATGGCCATTGGCATGGAAAACAGTTGCAAAAAAAAACTTTTATTTTTTTCTTTTAGCCGATTTCAGCTGTTTAAGTGTAGGGCAGCAGCGTGCAAATGGGATCGGGTGGGAAAAAAAAAACCTAAACTAAGCATTCTAACCAAAATCAGTATTTAGCCATTATACTCAATGGCAGGCAGAAGACAACATGGCCAGTGAATAGTGGTTACTAAGGGGGAGGCTCAGTGTGGGACCTGTAACTATGGATCAGCAGGCAATCCTATGCAAATGAGGGGAATGATACTGAATCCCAGATTTCCCCTCAATGCTAGTCAGCACCCAACAGTGTAAGAGCAGGAATAGCTTGGTGCAAGCCCAGGAGTTAGCTGACATCATAGGGGGGTGTCAGGCATACTGTAAGCGGATTGGAGCCCTGTGGCTTGGGTCTGCCCTTAGCTTAGCAGAGCTAAGCAAGGGGTGTGTCTCAGGCTGCCTAGCACTCTTTACATTGCCTAAGCGGGTGTGCATGCCATGCACCAGGTTTTAAAGGGAAAAAAAAGTAAACCAAGAAATAGCAACTCTGTGCACATGTGAGCACTGTGTCCCCAGGCTTAAACAGGAAGGCAATGGGAAGGGAAAACAGCAGTAGGAAGGTAATCAAGGAGAAGTAGCATAGCTGGCAGGTGAAATGTATCAGAATCAGCCAATTACACAGGCAGCAGCCCAGCCCAGAACACTACTATAAACTATGCAAACACCTTTCCATCTGGTTTTACCCACATACTCTGCACCACTGGTGTATACAAGCAGGGGAATTTTAACAAACAAAAACAACAAAATGATAGGGGCTGCAATAGATATCATACATCAACATGTGGAAGAGGCTGAGGTTGGTGAGGATAAGAATGCTGTTGACCAACCCACAGTGAGGAGATAGAGAAGAGTGTACAGACCCAGGGTAACCTACCAGGGGCTACATGAGCTGGAGATAGTGGAGCACTATAGGTTGGACAGGGACCTCCTACAGCAAATTGTTGAGCCGTGCCGACCATGCCTGACACACAGACCTAACAGAGGGGAACCCATCCCAGTGGATACCAAGGTATGTATAGGCCTAAGAATACTAGCTACAGGTACCTTCCAAAGGCCAACTGGGGATATCATGGGGATCTCACAAGCATCAGCATCCGGGGTACTCCACCAGTTCCTGGATGCCATGCCAGCACATGCCAGTGAGCACGTATATTTCCCCAACACCTGTGAAGCATTGGCCAGCAATATACATATCTTCCACCAAATAGCAGAATACCCTGAGGTAGCGTTTGCTATAGACTGCACACACATACTTATCAAAGCACCATCTAGTGAGCAGGGTACAGTCTACATCAACCACAAGGGATTACCCTCCATCAACTGCCAGATTGTGTGCGATGCCCAGGGCATAATAATGAATGTGTGTGCTGACTGCCCTGGAAGCTATCACGATTCCCACATCTGGCATCTGACACAGCTATACCAGAGATTTCCCAGTGTGGACATCCCTCACAGTCACCTATTGGGGGATGCTGGTTACCCACTGTAGCCGTGGCTGATGACACGCATCAGAAATGCACACACACCCGAACAAGAACTCCATAATGAGGCACACGCTCAGACCAGAATTGTAATAGAGCGTGTGTTTTGGATGCTTAAGTCATAGTTCCGGTGCCTGGACACATCCAGTGGAGCCTTGCAGTACTCCCCAGCTACATGTACTCAAATTGTCATTGTATGTTCCATGCTACACAATATGATCCTGCAACAACAGCTGCAGCAGGAACAGCACTGGGCAGGGCCACACAGCCCTCACCATTGCCAAGGCCTGCAAAGGCACAGAGTGACTCAGAGGAGGAACAACCTGAGCCTGCCCCAGAATCAGAAGCAGATGTACCCAGTATGCCCTGGCCTTGACAAAGAGGTAACGCATAGCACAATACATTGACACAGGCGGGACCCAGGGAATGACACTTCTCTCTGACTCGCACATACCGTAAAAGGGATGCCAAACATGGCACTAACTGTGCTCAACCATGTATAGTGACTGTACTATGTGCATCCGACATAGGCAGCCCTCCAGCACCATCCTCAGTACTGGCACACCCACAAGGTAAGTCACTCTCCTTACCAATTGCTGAATGGAGTAGTATGTGTTGTTACTTGTATCTATGGTATGGATGTGAACATGCAAAGGAATCAGGTGGCTGAATGGGATGCTAGCAGATAGTAGACACCTAGAGTGGCAGCATGAGATCTGTAACAAATACTGGTGTCACCACAGTAGCCAGTACTATACATGTTGACAAAACCCACTGCAGGAAATGTGCTGGGCTACGTGTGCCCATATGACACACACATGCCAGTCAGGGAGGTTCACATACCCACCAACAGTCTCAGTCAGCAGGACAGGTGTAGACAAACACAAACAAAGGCTGTGCTAAGGCCTCTGAATAATGCCTATGTGTAAACCCCCCCCAGGCCTACACAGACAGACTACATCAGTTTAGACAGTGGGATTTAGTTCTGAAGGGTAGGACGCCAGAAACTGATATATAGGTCAGTCAAACCAAAGAGCTGTAGTACACTGATATGCCTGTAGTCAGCATGACAGGTTAGAATACAAAATGAAATGGAGTACCTGCCATACCAGTGCAGTCATAGCAAATGTGTGCAAGTGTCAGGTGTGCCCACCCAAGCCTATGTAGAAATGTAGAAACAGTCAGGTGTGCCCCCCAATCCTATGTAGAAATGTAGAAACAGTCAGGTGTGGCCCCCTGCAATCCCATGTAGAAATGTAGAAACAGTCAGGTGTGCCCCCCCAATCCTATGTAGAAATGTAGTAACAGTCAGGTGTGCCCCCCTCCGATCTGATGTAGACACGTAGTAACATGTATGTGTAGGTATAATACCAATGGAGCACAGATGACCTGAGGAGGCCAAGTTAGCAGGATAGATTGTAGTATTTGTACAATATGCAGGTATGCGTGTGTTAGATTGGTGTGCGTTTCATATTGTGTAAGAGTGGTCAGTATGTATGCATGTTGAGGTTTGACCTGGTGGTCATTGACCACTACTGCCGATGACAGGGCCAGGTCCTCACAACTGCAGTGCCAAAGACAATGCTCCCCTGTATAACACATGCTAGCAGTAAGTCCTTGTAAATGAAAGATGCACATGGCATGACTGTTGGGCTAGATATACAAGCAGTACACAGGGAAAAGTACCCCAGACATACAGTATATAATGTGTAACCATGAAATGGACACACCCTTGGAATTGTACATACAGGTGTGCATAACATTATCTGGGCTTGTAGTAGGGAATACTGATGTTGTCTGGCCGAACACTCCCACATCAGAAAGGTTATAGGACTGATATAATGGGAAATGGCTGATGTCCCTACACAAGCTAGCATAATTGGAATGCCCCATGCATATCTGTGAGTCAGATGCAAGTAGTGTACATAGCACACATGCACCCATCTCACCCAAACACCACCCACAGGTACCTCTCCGGTCTTATCCCTGCTGTGGGGAATGGGTACAATATGACCCCCACCTGTGTATGAAAATAGCGAAAGAATGCAGCATGCAGTGCGGGTGTCCCATGCAGGTGTTTCCTTAGCTTTAAGCAGCACCCTGCCAGCATCCACACCACCTGATCAATACTGACAGAAAGTATTGGCATGAACACCCAGCACACCTACCCTGTCACCCCAGGGGAATATACTGTATAACAGTCTGGGACTGTAGGACTGACATAATGCAATGGCCTGCTACAGCTGGCATGCATCACCACCAAATGGCCTACAGGTCTCTGCCAAAGGCCTGTGTCTCACCCATACTGCCACTGTATGTTATGTCATAGACAACCAAATAATGTAACACACTCACTAAATGG
>NC_056729.1:950534007-950641507 GCF_019279795.1 Protopterus annectens
TGGATTGCATTAGTATATTTGAGTAAAGGGCAGAGCAGAATATGGTAGTGGCGTCTGCATACTGGACTAGGGAGTCCTGCTTGATAACTTGGTGGAGGTTATTAATAAAAATGTTAAACAAAAGAAGGCCTAAAATTGAGCCTGGGGGCATACCAGTAGGGTTGTGAATATAAGTGGAAATGGAGTTCTGCCATTTAACAGCATGTTCCCTACTGGAGAGATAGTTGTTGAACCAGTTAATGGATTGGGGAGATAGACCTATACTGGAGGGCTGGGAGAGGAGGATAGGGTGAGAGATAGTGTTGAAAGCTTTTGATAAGTCCAAATAAGGGGCATAGACAATGTTTCTTGAGTCACTGGCCTTATTTACTATGTCTAAGAAGAAAATTAGTGCTGAATATGTACTATGTCCTGGACAAAACCCATGCTGTGTAGGGGAGAGAATATTGTATTTTAGTAGGTAGTCTAAGAGTTGTTTTTGCACACATTTTTCAAGAATTTTAGAGATAGGGGAAAGTATAGAGATGGGTCAGAAATTTGAGATGTCAGTAGAGGTGCCACCTTTGTGAAGAAAATATCATATTCACAGATATAATCTATGATCTGGCTGTAAATATATCTTAAGGATTTCATCTGCTGGGCAAAGCTATAGGAGGATAGCCTGCTGCTGAAGCAGGAGATCATATATTGTGTAATAGGATTATTAAGGCATCCTTAAAGCTATGTGGGATAAGGCCAGATGAGAGAGGGAAAGGTTATAAATAATGGCAATAGGACTGCTAAGAAGTTGACTTCCAATCCTCAGTATTTTGAAGTAAAATGTATAGAAGTGGGGTTATAGCTACAGTCCAGGTTATCAAGCAAATGCTCAACCTGGGTCTTAGAAATACTATTGAAGAAAAAAATATGGTTATTCCAAGTCAAAGGAGTAGGCGGTTAAATATTACGGAAAATTGCAGAGTTGGGACTGAGTGGTCTGGCTACATTGTTTTTAATATTTTCTCTAATTTTACAGCACAATCTCCCTCCTGTTGGTTTTGGAAACACGTTATTTTTGCACAAGTGTCAGATATTGTTCCAGAATCATATAGCCTGCTTTAGTATTTTTTTTTTTTTTTTGCCTGGAGGTCCCACCCTGAAATAGACGATTCTATGTTGTGAATACAAATCTGCCTTCTTTACATAATTTAAGGTATTCATTATGTTTACTGCTATTGGTAGGGTCAGTTTTTCACTTTTCCAAGCTGCATCCCACATTTTGACCAGTTGCTTCAGTTCCATTGAGAGCCAAGGGACACCTGCCCTCTAAATCTAATCTTTCTTAGTGAAAAGAGCCTATCCTGAATAACAGTGAAAAGATTAATAAACACTGAGTAAACAAATATTACGTCATTGCAGCTGTATAAAATTATGCAGTTAACATGACTTAGTTGGATAGCAGGATATTTGTAGTGGAATCTGAGAAGAGCCTAGTGAGTTTGCTAATGGCTGAAGTTATATTAACCTTGAAGAATCATGTGGAGGTAAAAGGACAGTGATCACTAAATTTTCTGACAGTAGTTGAAAGAACTGAACTTTATAGAGGATGTTGATCAGAAGTAGATCTAAAGTAGTACCCCAGACATCTCCTTGAACAGACCTTACAACTTGCTTAACAAACTGGGTGAAAATGAAGGAAGCAGCGTCTTGTCAGTTAGTGTTTGTAGGCGACCCTACCAGTCTATGTTAAGATCACCTTGGATATTCATTTTCTTAGACTTAGTGCATTTGTTGATTGTACTAAACATGGACTGTATAGCTGATACTGAAGGGAGGAGGAGGGGACAGCTATGAATAACTTGGTATGAGATCCAAGCTGTATGTATGTATATTAGTACCCAGTTAGGTACTTTTTCATATGTACAGTTTGATGTAGCTATAATAAGCAGGTAAGGATAACTGTTGTCAGAAACAAAATACACAACATTTTCCACTTGTTTAGATCCAATCTTACTGTCAGCAAAGATAGAGTATTTTTGCAGAATTGAAGAGGGTAAAGAGTCTGCCATGGACTGTGTTTCAATTATTGCTATGATTTTGTTATTGAGGGTTGAATTGATCAAATTGACCACATTTTTATTCAGATGGCAGACATTAGCATGGGCTGTAGAAAGGAAGTTTCTGGAGTTGCTGTGAGCATATGAGGGTTGACTGGATAGATGTGTTATCCTAGATTTAGTTTAATATCACCAGATAGAAGTGTGAACACAATAGTGATAATTTTATTTTTAAACACCTTTATTAAATTATCTCTTAGACACACATCAGTAGAAAAGAAAACAAACCTTACATTTTTCATATACAATTATTGTGTATTACAAATGTTTGATTTATTTTAAATAATTGTCAGTCACGCCAACATTATACAAATTGTCCAATTCCTAACTTCCTTTACACTTCACTACTCATGAACATTATTCTGTATATATTAATCCCACAAATTCAATTTGTTTCTAGAAAATTTGCTCCTTCCCTTTTAAAACTATATCACCTCCAGATCCTTTATCTCTTCTACCATATTCAGTACTTTGGTTACACTTGGTCTAGATTTTGGTTTCTATTTTCTAGTAATTGCTTTTTTGACAGCAAATAACATTAAATTCAGTATGGCCTTATTGTGTGCAAGGAATTCAGTTTCTGTGTCCCATCTCAAAAGAATAATTTCCTTAGTTGCAGCCATTTGCTGCCCCAACATCTCTCTTTCCCATCACTTCCCCAACATTTGTTATCAACCTGGGTAAAAATCTCTGAAGTCTACTTGGTGTATAAACATGTCTATACAAATAGCTCAAAGCAAAACTCCTAAACCTTCTAAGTTATAATGATAATTTTATTGACTGTGTTGCCTACATTTAATGGGGCTGCTCTTCTTAGAAGTCCAACTATGTGTGTATATAGGCAAGACTATTTTTGATGTAAAGAATCTGGAATATTTATACAAGTTAGATAGTCTGTCACTAAATGTGTTAAGTATGTTAGGTTCTATTGTGGAAAGGTAGTGAGGAGAGCTGCCATTATTGAAGAAGATGTAAAAAGATTTAAAAAGCAAATATAAAAAGGAAAATGAGAAAAGAAGAGAATTAGGGAAGGTTTGAAGTGGAGTCTATAGAGATATAATGAAAGTGAGTGTGCACAGTATTGATATGTGGGAGCAGGTTATTGTGGGAATGGGTTACTACCTCTGGCCCAGTTTCTGGCAATTTCAAGGGTAGGATATGTTGTGTAAATAAGTTTAAGTTATTTAGTCTAAAGAAATAATTGTTTAGTTAGACTATTTAATTGCTAAGCATGGAAAATTTACATGACTAATTAATTTGTAAACTGAAGTGTATTGCAAGGGGAGAGGCTGGCATTGCAGGGCTGTGATAAGTAGATTGGTGGAAGTGGGTTTGCATAGGTGAGCATAAAGGAAGCGATGTAAGGGTGGGTGAGATGGGTATTAGAAGAGTGAAGCACAGTGCAACAAAGCAAGGCTGATGGGGACAGGCTAGCCCAAAGTATGCATGTTCTCCAGAAACAATCTCTTAGTGTGGTGAAAGGACTTTTGCTATCAGCTAAAGCCCACTTTACAAAACTGGGGAGAAGCTGAAAGCAATTTTTGCCTTGCAGGCAACAATAATAATGCAGACTGAAAATTTAGCTCAGGCTTAAAGAGAAAGGTTAGATCTTCTGTGCTCTGCATGCAGCCCAGCCTTTAGAACAGCAGGATAACTGATAATTTATGATTACAGCAACAAGAGGGAATGGAAAAGAGATGAGGTCTAGTGGCAGCTAGGGTGTACAAAACCACAAATGAGCTATGTTATGCAAGCACAGCAGAAGAGTTATGTATACCAGAGTGCCTATAAAATGCTATGCTTGCTTGAGTCCTTAGCTTAGTTTCATTGAAGGATTAATCTAGGAATGAGTGTGTTTTTGGCTTCACTTACCTGTTTGGCAATGTGGTAATAGCATACTCAAGAGCCCTAGCTAATAGTGTTCAAAAATAATGCTAAATCAGTTCAATAAAGACTTATGGAAGAACATAGCTGGAATACAAAGATGGATGGTGCAAAAATAAAGGCTGAAAGTGTCTCTTTAATGTTATTCATATGGTATTGTTTATCCATACTTAAAATAGCAAATGTAATTACTCAGTATGGGCACCAGTTTTTTTAGTTAATGATGCTTCAGTGTTTCATACTTATGGGCTTTCATGGGAACATGATGTGACATAGTACTATGGTGCCAAAAAAAAAACAGACTCGTCTTAAGAAATGGTATGGGCAAGATGGAATGTGACGAGAATTAGCACAATGGCAGCACGAAGAGGTAATTCCGAAAAACATCGCTCATAAGCTCTCCACCACCACCACTATACACAAATACCTTAATGATTAGATTTCTCTTTTGTAAAGTGTAACTATTAAAATAAAGGGGAAGAGTAAAAAATGAAACAAAAGATTCACAATAGTAAACTAGCACTGACTAAAACTGAAATACTCGCTACTGCAGACTACAGTTAGAGATTGCTGTCAAGCAGGCATCAACAACAGAAATAACAGCAGTTTAAACATTCCCAATTAGCTATGACCAAGTATCAGTAACAGTCTACATTAGTAACAACAGAATGGTCAGAAATATTAAGCATTCACAATTATAAGGCAGAGAACTAGCTAGCAGAGGCAAAAAATGGACAGAATACAGATTATTTGCCTTCTTCAATAAGCTCAACAGTCAAAACAATATTATCAGCATAGAAAGCAAACAAAGCCATGTATTTATGCATTGAACAGCAAAGTAATTTTAGTATGGGGAATGCATTTTGTTCTATTCTTATATATATTTTTATTCCTTGTTTGCAAATTTTGTCAGTAGAATTGACTCAGTGCTACACAGTGTAAATTTCTTTGTATTTGGCTCCTTTAAGATGATGTTTCATTTCCTGGGTGCTTGGCAGTCATATGATTGAACATAAAAGCTATAAAATGTGTGTGTATTCCAACAATGTTTATCTGATGAAGTTCATGCATTTTGTGAATGAAAGCATTTATCTCTCATAATTTTGAACAGTTTTTATTTCAAAAAGTTTCTGGATTAAACTTCTATATTTTACCTGCAGCAGTTTGTTTCCTTGGGCCTTTCATTTGTGTTTTAATCTGTATTTCTTCAGTTTGCTTTTTGGCCTAATTTTGGGAGTACTATGTAGCATTTTCCTAAGCAAAGCTTAAGCTCATAAATCAGTACAACAACGTGAACTTTATAGTCATCAAGTAGTAGCAAAGAATGTTGTTTTAAAACAGGATACATTCAATTTCCAAATTCAATGCAAACACTTACCATGACCACTGCTAGCACCTTGCTTAACAGGAGAAGTTGTGGATAGTAATTAATAAAGAATTGAAGGAATTTATCTGTGAGGGAAGAGGACAACATTTAAGTGGGATACATTGATCCTCCAGGTGGAACAAGGTAGTTTAAGACTACCTGATTTAAATGGATATTTTACATCTACCGAGTTAATTTTCATATACATAACACAAGCAGAAGACTATAATTCAAAGTGGAAAAGGATGATGATGAAGCAGGGGAGAGTTCAAAAAATAAAGAAAGAGTGGGGTTTTGGATTCAGATTCTTAAGGAGAATAACAACCATACAGAATAGCATATTCATAAAGTTGCAGAAAGTATTCTAAGATCAAAACCAACACAGGAATGGAGAAAGAAGATTTTGTTGATAGAGATGACTGCAAGTAGGGAGTACAGAAAATAGTCAAGAGAGGGATGGAATTTACTGGGGAAAACTTGCAAAAGAACTAATGCATTGGGAGCAAATAACTAGAGAGGGAAAGGTAATAGGGTGGAATGAGAGCAAGAAGTTTGGACTGCAGGATAGAGACTGCCTCCCCTACCAGGGATTGCTGTCAGAATATATGCAAACCTTCTGGACCTTGTTGCATACTTGGGGCCTACACATCTATGTTCCCAGCCGGTCACTGCGATCCAGTGAACAAAAACTCCCGTCTGTCTATAAACTTAGCAAGTCTGCTGGGCATTGTCTATGCTCACACAAGGTTGCTAAGGCCTGAAACTCCTTACCTGTATCCATCAGGTCTATACCTACCCTCCCATCTTCCAAAACCACTCTGAAAAACTTCCTAGCTAAAATCTGACTCCGTTCTTGTTCAAAACCAGGATAACCTACATCCTTAAATGTGAGCAAGTACCTTTTCATTCCTTATACCTCCTTACTCTCCCTTCTTCACTTACTTCATTACTCCTATCTAATTATCTTCCATGACTTTCTTTGTAAATATACAATAAGCCTGTTTTTCCCTCACTTCATATTGCAATTCCTAATTGTATTACACAAACTTACCTTTAATTTCTCTACAAACTCTCTAAAATTTCTCTAAATATTATATGATTGTCATATACCTTGTATCGATCCTTAACCAATGTTTTTACATTTGTCTAATTTGTTATAATTATTTAAACTGCAGATGTTTTTTAGTTTTGAAGATTGTAAAATTACTTTTCTTAAAATGTTTTGTAATAATTTTACATACATAAATATTTACAGATGTCCTCCCATTGTTTCTTTGTAAACTGCCTTTCCATTGTCTCTTCTCACTCTTTTCTAAACTCCTTTAACTGATTCTCATAGTTATCATGCAATATTTTATATGCCCTACTAATTTTCCTTTTTTAAAAGTACTGTCTGTTCTAGATTCAACTAAAAACTCTAGCATAGCAGGTCTTTCACTTAGCACTACTCTATCCTCTTCTCTTTGCCTATACACTCTTATCAATCCATGATAGGGAAGGCAGTCTCTAACCTGCAGTCCAGACTTCGCCTTGGCTTCATTCTATTCTGTTAATTTTTTAATTCCTTTGCTGATTTTCCCCAGTAAATTCCAGCCCTCTCTTGCCTGTTTTCTATACCCCTCTTTGTAGTCATGCCTATTTATAAAATCTTCTTTTCTCTATTCCCAGGATAGCTCAGTTCATATAATATTTTCTGCTACTTTATATTTCTGTGTGGTTGTTGTTATAACTTATTCTCCTTAAGGACCTGCACCAGAAACATTACTTGCTCCACATTTCTCAGACTTCCACCATTTTATCATCAGCCCTTTTCACTTTGATTTATACTGTTCTGCTTGTGTTGTCAATATGAACCATAATTGTGCAGCCCTACATTATCTCTTCAAATCAAGTAATTCTAAATCAGCCTGCTCAATGGGGAGAAGCAAACTTATCCCACTTGATTCTTGTCCTATTCCCCTCCCAAACAAATTTCTTGAGTTTTGTTAATTATCATCAGCAACTTCTACTCTGGTTGATTAAAATACACCTGATCTGTATATAAAACTACTTCTTCTTTCGGCTTTTTCTCGGTTAGGGGTTGCCACAGCGGATCACCTGTCTGCTCATGATTGGCAGTGGAATTTTAAGGTGTCGAGTTGCCAGTCCGGCACCCAACCTTCCACAGAAGGCACACACACATGCGCACACTCACACCTAGGGCCAATTTAGAGTGTCCAATCCACCTACAGCATGTCTTTGGGATGTGAGAGTAAACTGGAGCACCCGGAGGAAACCCACGCGACCACAGGGAGGACATGCAGACTCCGCACAGAAGGCATCCCAGCTGAGGATCGAACCGGAGAACCTCTTGCTGTGAAGTGGCAACGCTAACCGCTGCACCACCGTGGCCGCCGATCTGTATATAAAACTAATGTAACTAAAACATTTTCACTGTTATATTTTACAATGCATAGCCATGATCAATAGTTTCTACTTTCTCAGTTCTTGTATTATGTTTAGTTTCTTCCCACATATCATTAGCTGTCATAATGGAATCCTTTTTAATCCATACACCTACATACTCAGTCTTATCACATCCCCCATAAACATGAGTATAGCTGACCCAATTCATGTAAGGGACATAGTTTTCCATTGGCTTTTGTTTTATCTTCACTTATTTTGTATTCTGAAATGACATGACATTGTCTCAAAATGTTTCATAGTACAAAAATGTCCTTTTTTGGTTTATCAAGTACAAAATAATATCATCTACAAATAAACCTTAGTTATATCCTTGAACTTGTGCATTCCTTATTTTCTTTACCAGCGGCTCTAAATATAATTGCAAATAACAAAGAAAAAGAGAACACCCCTGTCTGGTTCATCTGTTCAAACATCTTGTCAGAGAGGAACCCTTCCACCTTAATTCTTGTCTCTGACCCTTCACGTACCCCCTTATTACTCCTATTATGCTATCAGGGAATGCAAATGCTACCATTACCCTAGTCATAAAATACCAGCTGACTTTGTCAAATGCTTTCTCTGCATCAAGACCCGTTAATGATAGCAGTGTTTTCTTATACCGTGTTTCCATCTGGATCGTTATTGTTCTATTAAAGTTGTCAGATGTTTGCTTTCCCACCACAAAAGTACACTTATCCCTACTTATCAATTTTGGCAACACCTTTGCCATTTTCTTAGCTAGTATAAACATAAATATTCTAGTCATGTTTTAGAATTGAAACATGTCTATATGAAACTGGATCTGAAAAGTATTTACCATCTTTGGGTAATACAGCCACCACACAAATTCTCTTAGACTCTATAATAGTAGTTTCAGGTGAAATATAAAAACATGACAGCATAATACTCCTTCTCTGCCAGTAACCCCTTACTACCACAAACCTATAATTATCATTATTGTCTTTTTTCTGTCTTCTATCACCCTGCACCATACATCCCATGATTACCTGTTTGCACTTGCACCTGCAGACTGCTCAACCTCAAATTAAATCATCTGGTAATGAAAGAAGCTGTAAACTTTGAAAGTGCATGAAAGAATCTAAGTGTCACACAGTTCGACCTGTCATGATTGCTTGAAGATGAAGACTTCTTGTCTCCTTCTGAAAGTCTTTACTAATGGAAAAGTAGCTAAACGCTTTAACTTCAAGAAAAAAAAATACCATTTTCACACCTTTCATCATTCCATCTATTTTTTTCAATCCTGTTTGTTTAAAATAATACCTTAAAACCTTGTGTGTAGTTTAAACCAAGGACATTAATGTAGATATCCGCTTCTGTAAAGACAGGGGAAATCGTTGTCTTAATTTATCTTATAGTATGATCAGTACACTTTTACACCTTCTTCCCCAGGAGCATAGAATCAAATCATTATGCTAGCACTGTGGACTTCTAAGATAACTGCACACTGATCAACAGATTGATTTGAGCATGTCCAGTGCAAAAAAAAAAAACAGAAATTGTAAGATAAGACCAAGTGAAATGATCAGTTTAGGTAAATTTCAATCATTGGCTAGTAATTACAATGCCCATATATCAGCAAATGTGAAAGGAGAACCTGACAGAAAATAAAGCAGATAAGGAGAGTAGGAAACTCTGGCTGGGAATAATCCTGCTGTTCAGCAAAATGCAGTTCAAGTGTCAGCTTTGGTACAAGAGATGGCTTCCAGTTATTTAGAGGAAAAATATATCTACGGGACTCAGGGGTCTTTCAAATAAATGAAACAATGAAGGAATATATCAACTCAAATAACAAAATATAGGAAAATAAAAGAAACTTTAACTAGCTATTCAGATGAACTGGCAACACTGAAAAAATCAGAGGATGAAATGAAGAAAAGCCTGGCTGAGTATGATGTTGCTTCTCAATATGTGTTGTTTTAAAAATAGTAAAGTTAAAAGACAGAGTGTGCAGTACAAGTAAACAAATGGGCTTGTATTCTACATCAGGATTTGTTAAAAAGGGCACATCGTATGTATTCTTCAAACCTGGCAAAATTGTGGCTTAAATGAAAAGTTTTAAAAATTAGTGATAACAGAGAGTTTGTGGAAAATGATTATTTACCATACAGCAGGCAGAAAGGAAGCAAGTTTATTCCAGCAATCAGGGAATATCAAGAAGCAGGTGTATGATACAAGCTACTGTTTCCAGCTGCCTTCAAAATATTTTTTTCCTGGAGGATTAATCATTTTTTATGAAGAACAAGGTAAGGTAAGGAGGTACAAAAGGAGTTTATGCAACCAAGAGTGAGCCAGCAAGCAGAAGGGGGTTCTGTTTTTCATTTTTTTTTACAACAAAGCCCATAGAGAGACTTTACCAATGAAACATTTTCCATTGTTCCAAAGGAAATGCTTGGGAGACAGAAAAATGCACAGGAGCAGACTAGATGAATTAGGAGTACCTTGGACTTTGAACAAGTGGCAGTTGTTAAGAAATGGAGATTATTAGGAAAAAGACCAGTGACATTAAAATTAGTAAATAAATCAGAGACTATAAAACATAATAAGCACTGCGTGCTCTCTATTTTGCCCCTTCGGTTTCTTGCAACCAAGCCCCACTACAAAAAGTGCATTTGCACCACAGACACCTACCGGGTAATTTAACAGCTGAAACTCAGGTGATACACAGCCATTGAAACAGTATAATCAAAGATACGACTATTTTTCCCCCCTTTAATCTTTTGAAACCAAGCCCCACTACAAAAAGTGCATTTGCACCATAGACAGCGACTGAGTGATTTAACAGCTGAAACTCGGGTGCTACTCAGCCAATGAAACAGTATAATCAAAGATACAGCTATTTTCCCCCCTTCAATCTCTTACAACCAAGCCCCACTACAAAAAGTGCATTTGCACCATAGACAGCGACTGGGTGATGTAACAGCTGAAACTTGGGTGCTACATGGCCAGTGAAACAGTATAATCAAAGACACAGCTATGGACATCTAATATTACCCTCAAGATACCAATTAGTTGTGATAAGTGCCTTTTCGTTGAGAGCATGCCACTAGGGAACCCTGCTACCCCTTTCCAGCTGCCTAGTAGCCTCCTCTAATGAATCGGATAATTGGAGTCCTTTCATGGACTAAACTTTTTTCTTTTTTTAGCTTCAGTTTTACTACCCACACTTAACCCACTACAGTGGCATTACTGTTATCCTCCTTCCCTCCCTACCCCTATATCCTTCTGCTGACCCCTCTCATCTGCTTAACAAAGGCAAACCATCTGAACCACCTAGTGAACTCTTGCCTCCTTCATCCACTACTTGGACACAGTTTTAATTTTTTGCTACTCAATTGTTAATCGGAACAATACCCTCTGAAAAGTCTATCTGCTAACCTAAAAGTTACAAGCTGTACTATTTATTTCTGTCCTTACCTCTAGGTGATTGTTTTTCTTTTTACTTTTGTATAGCCGCAGAAGATTACCTTTACACCTCTAGCAGCTCCTCCCTCCTGCTGATCAACCAATTACAACAACACACATTCCATACCACTCCCATATCCTCACCATACCCTTTTCTCAACCTACAAAACTCTTACACTACTATCTATAGCCTCACAATATTAACTACTCCCACTCTACCTACATCCATTCCTACAGCCCTCACAATATGCCCAAAGGTTTTCATACTGTTAACAGTCATCCTCAGTATTACAGTCCTCACATTCTATCAGGCCACATCCCCCAGCACCTGCATGCTCACACTACCCATAACACCCTGTACCCCAAGTACTCCACTCTTTCCATTCACAAATAGCTATTCTAACATCTCACCCTCCCTGTTTATATGCATCTCTTTCATCTAACAAAAATCACACATACTCCAAAGATTATCAAACTTAAATTAGCTAATTACTCTCTATTACAACCAGCTCTTAAAACTCAAACTACCCATTTAACAATTCACCTACTTCTAGAACTATCAAAATCTGGAGACATACATCCAAACCCAGGCCCCACAGACAAACATCCCCCATCCAATCAGTCACTAACCAAGACTTACACATGATAACAATAAACATATGTAGTATCTGAAACAAAATTACTGAATTTCAAGCCTGGCTAACTCATAACTCACCAGACATCATAGCAGTAACCGAAACCTGGCTAAAACCACACATAGCTGACAATCAAATCCTCCCACCAGGCTATGGCATGATTCGCAATGAGAGACCTAATAAAAAAGTGGTGGCATAGCACTAATATACCGTGACTCCTTTACAATTATGCCTTTTCAAAAAACAGTTCCCTCCTTTAGCAATCTAGAACTACTTATAACATCCATTCACATAAATAGAAATACAAATATAGTATCATTGTACTCTATAGTCTCCCTGGAGTCAATATTCCAGCTCTAGAAGACTTTCTATCTTAGGTAAACCACAATATCTCCTCTGAAACAATCATTTTCGGTGACACCAACATAAACTGGCAGAGCATAATCTCTGACACCCCTCAAAATAGCATAAACCTACACAGCTTTACACAGCTAATTACAAGTCCAAACTCACTCCCCTACACCCCAAACAGTGGATCCTTGTAACACATCCACTCAATTTCTCCAATAGTGGTCCCATCCCCAACACTTTAGGAGATCATCGGCCTGCTTTTACCCATAGATGCCACCTACATATTCCCAAAGCTCAAACTTATAGGACATCAAGAAATCTTAGTCAATTCAACCCCAAGACTTTCTTAAATGCCCTAAAATCCCACAACTGATCCCCCTTAAAAACTCTTCCTTTAGATGATGCCATGGACTACTTCAATAAACTCTTCCTCTACACACTCAATAATCTAGCCCCTTTACATACTAAAAGAATAAAAAATAACCACATTCCTTGGCTAACCAATGAAATTAGACGAGCCCTCCTATCCAGAGATAAGGCCTGGAAACAATGGCAAAAAAGTAAGGACCTAAAACATGAACTTAACTACAAGCAACTCCACAACAAAACCAAAAAGCTAGTTAAAACAATAAGAACAACTATTTCTCAATACAATTATCCAGCCAAAGCTACAATCCAAAAAAGTTCTGGAAATCTGTCTCAACCTTAATTACCCCTGGTACCGTGCAAAACCCATCCCCTTCACCAGATAAGGACCCCACAACAAACTGACCATATGTTCAACTCGCACTTTATCACTACCATTCAAAACCTGCTCAGAAACCCCTCTTCAATGGCTCACCCCAATAACAACACTTCCCAAGCCCCCACAATGCCCATCCAAGAAAACATCAGATCTACTCGCCAAAATCCAACAGATACACTGAACAGTACTCCATCTACTCCACCCTTTTCTATACAACACATGCAAACCTCACTAGTACTTAAACTCCTAAAGAAACTAAGGCCCTGCTCTCTCTCCACTGATAATTTATCTCCAAAATTTCTACAACTCGATGCCTTAGCAATTGCCTATCCAGTTAGTATACTAATAAATCATTCCATCACAGAATCATATGTCCCCCAACTATGGAAAAAATCCATTATTACCCACTACACAAAGATGGTAACATCTTTAATGTTTCAAACTACCAACCTATTTCTATTCTCTCCCCATTATCTAAAATCCTAGAAAAATGTATACATGCCCAATTTCTAAAACACCTCCTAAACCACAACCTATTTACCCACACCCAGCATGGATTTTGCCTAGGACACAACACCACCACAGCCCTACTATCATTTACAGATACTGTTTTTAACGCCTTGGATGCAGACCATTTTACCTCTGAAATCCTATTAGACCTATCCAAGGCTTTTGACACAGTATCACACACCAAACTATTGCAAATACTAGAAACCATCACCTGCTCCCCCTAATACACTTACTTGGTTTTCATACTATCAACAAAATAGGACACAAGCTGTCAAATGGCAAACTAAACTCTCAGACTACCTTGACAATAATACAGAAGTTCCCCAAGGTTCAATTCTAGGACCACTTCTCTTTAATATATTCATAAATGAACTCCGCAAAGCATGTCCTCAAAGTACCTTTATCCAGTATGCCGATGACTCCACCATAATCTCCACCTCCAGTAACTTATCTGACCTACAAAAGATAACATAAACCACGTCACATCTGTTGAAGCATGGTTAACTGATGCCCAACTATTATTGAACCCAAAAAAATCTAAGCTCCTGTTATTTTCATCAAAAGCACTATGCTCTGACTTTAAAATTCTCTCTCAAAGCAACACAATAATAGAAAGGTCAAAACAGCAAAACTACTAGGAATAACAACTGACGACAAACTCACCTTTGAATCCCATATTCTGAACACAATAAAAAAAATTTTCAAACTTGTTAAACTCTACCGTCACAAACTTTACTTAGACAAACCTACCAAAATAAAGCTTGCCAGCACTCTACTAATTCTAGCCCTCCTTTATGGGAGTCCCATTTTCACAAATCTCCATACATCACTGAGCAATAAATTAGAATCTTGCTAGTACAAAATTGCAAAATTTGCCTCAGGAATGCCCAGCAGATCACATCATTGCCAAGTCATCTCAGAATTAAACTGGCTCAAATTCCCTCACTTCTTACACCACACACAACTCACTCTTGCCCATAAACTCATTTACAAACCCTATAACTGCCCATCACTCCAACCTATCCTACACACCTATATCCCAGCATGTAACCTATGCTCCTCACAGAAGCAGTTCCTATGTATGTCCAAACCCAGTAACAGAGCTGGATAGAGCTTATATTCTTATAAGATTACCAAGCTCTGAAACAACCTACCTGCCCTCATCACTCAACTAGACTTCTTAAAAGCCTTCAAAGCTAAACTAAAGTCTCATTATCTTAACAGTCGCATCTGCACCTGTTTAAACTACCCCAAACCACCCTAATTTAATGTTAACCTCAGTCCTAATCTCAACCCTACTGCTAAACCCCATCACTACTTCTTTCTTTCTGTTGTTATGCAACAGGCTATTAGAATCCTCTGTCCAGTACTGCTAACTCTATACCTACACCTCCAATTCACCGTGTTTTAACCACAGTCTTCTTTTCTCCTTACCTTTGTGTCAACATTTACACTTCATTGTCTTGTAATTATATGACAAACAGACTTACTATCTTTGCATTGTATTTAACTTTTCACGATTTAACTAATTAACCGTGTAATCATTGCATTGCACCTGTCTTTTCACCATTGATTGAAACAGACCGTCTTTGCACTCTATTTGACTTTTCAGCATTAATATTATTTTAACCTGAAATTGATATGTATCAGTGTGCTATGTATTAACTTTGTCTATTGATTTTAGCAGTATCAATTATTTTTTATCTGTATAATCTGTCTCTGTAAAGTCTTTATGTGTTATGTATGTGGGGATTTTCCTCCAAGGCTTCCACTGAAAATGGGTCTTTGATCTAGTAGACTTTCCTGGTCAACAAATGTCAATAAATAAATAAATAAATAAATCCCTTTGGATATAGAAACAGACAACTGAACTGTGGCTTTGGAAGAAAAAGTGTCAAACACTGGAACTGCGATAAACTTGTTGAACTGTAAAACATGTAAAATATACATGTTACTTTATGCCATTAAAGTTTAGAAGGACACTGAAAATAATGTAACTGCAAAGCAAAACTTTTTTATTATTAATATTTATATAAAAATCTATGATGCAAATTACATCTTGTTTTTTATAAATACCACTATTAAATTGTCATTTAAGACATAAGCAACATACATTGACAGAAAAAAAAAACATATTAACATTTTTTCCTTTAAACCCATTATACATCACATGCCTTTTCTTGCTTTATAACTATCATCAGTCCAACATTACATAATTTGTTGAGTCCCAGTCTTCCTTTAAACCTCACTCATCTTGATCTTCCTCTTCCTGAGCATTATTATGCATGTACTGTTCCCACAATTTCCATTTATTCTATGTAATTTGCTCAATCCCTTTTCTAAGAGCCTTCTTCCAGTTCTTTTATCTCTTTTATAATAATCAATACTTCAAATGCAGTTAGTATAGATTTTGATACCCATTTTCTAGTAATTGATTTTTGGCAGCCAACAGACTTAAACGTAAAAAGACCTTATTATGTCTAGGCAATACAAATCCTGTGTCTCAGCTCAAAAGAATCATTTCCTTAGTTATAGCCATTTGCTCACCCAATATTTCTACCAGAGTACTCTGAAGTGAATTTTTAAAATTTGCTGACTCTTTATACTCTGAAAATGCATGTTCCAAGTTAACACTTTCTTCCCCATCACACCCTCAACATTTGCTATCTACCTGAAGAAAAAAATCTTTTGAATCTGCTTGGGTACAAAAAACACATGCAAACACTTCTAAGAAAAAACCTAAACCTTCTGGGCTTTTGCATACTTCGGAGTCATACATATGTCCTCCTATTGTTACCTTGTAAGTTGCTTTTCCATTCTCCCGTCCCAATCTTTCTAATATCCTCTGATTGATTCTTATAGTTATTGTGAAACATTTTATATGCATTACTCATTATCCCTTTTTAAACAGCAGCTTCTGTTCTATATTCAACTAAAACTCTACCAGAGCAGGTCTTTCACTTATGATTCCCCTCCCCTTTTCTCTTTGCCTATACTCTGATATCAGTTCCTGGTAGACAGGCAGTGACTCGCATGCAGTCCAAATGTCTTCTTTGACTCATCCCACTTGATTATCTCTCTTTCTCTCTACTTATTTGCTCCCAATACCTTGGTTTCTTTGCTAGTTTACTCCAGTAAGTTGCCTCCTCCTTTTGCCTATTTTCTGTACCTCTACTTGCAGTCATCCCTATTGGTATAATCTCCTTTCTCCATTCTCATGTAGGTTTAGTTCTTAGAATACTTTCTGCTTTCTTATGAATATATTATTCTGTGTAGTTATTATTCTCCTTAAGAACATACATCCAAAATCCAACTCAATCATTTGCTGAACTTCCCCCTGCTTCACTGCCATCTCTTTCCACTTTGAATTATAACCTCATGCTTGTGTTATATATATGAGCCTTAACTGTATAGCTTTAAATATCCCTTTAAATCAGCTAATCCTAAAGCACCTTGCTCTATTGGAAGGATCAACTTTAACCCACCTAAGCATTGCCCTGTTCCCCTCTTAGATAAATTCATTCAACTCTGTATTAATTATTACCCACAACTTCTCCTCTGGTTGAAAAAATACCAACCTGTATATAAAACTAAAGGGACTAAAATATTTTAACTGCTCCTATCTGTCTATTCATATCTATAAACAAGAGCTTCCAGTTTCTCAGTTTTGTATTATCTTTTGTTTAGTCTCTTCCCACATATCCTTAACTGCCATAACAGAAGCCTTTTTAATCCATACTCCTAAATACTTCACCTTAGCGTATCCCCATAAATACGGGTGTGATATCCGGCTATATCCTACCGGAATGCCACCAATTAATGTGACATCCCTTACTATCCTGGGTCAGTAACTAAGGAGCTTCAGTCCTCACTGCTGACTCCAATATGAGACTGTCACTTAAACAGAAGTAATATTTCACAATTTTCCCCTAAGAGCACAACAGGAAAATGGTCTATTTTCCTGGGACTGAACTATATACCTCTGTCCACCCCAAATAATTTTCTTATTACACACTTCCGTGCAAAGTGCTCCAGTTTAAGCCCTCTGATACACTCACACTCAAAGTAAACTTAAATTTCACACATCCAAACACTTCTGGGAAAGACTGACACAGATTTTCAGCTGTGTCCCTTCCCCAAAATTATATGGTAATGCTGCCAGCAATCAAAGTGTCTTTGTGGCCTTCTAAAGGATTGTCCAGTTATGAAAATTAAATATCAAAATAAATGATAGCTATGACCAGAACAGCCAGGCCTTCGAGACCTGGCTCTAATCTCTAAAGAAAGATACTGATTTCTAGCCACAATGTATAGCAATGAAAAACATTTAATAATAAGTAAAATGATTACAAGACTGTAAATCAATGACTCTCAATAAACACCAGAAGTCAATCACCAGAAATGTAAAATTAAACTGCAGGACAGGAGTCCATTATTCTAGAAAAACTTTATCTTAATAACTATGCTTTTCTAATCTAACTAAAGAGTACTGGCCCTGATCTAATCTAATATATAACAGCAAGGCAAAAGGTAAGCTTAGAGTTTTTGTTGAGTTTTTTTTCATGTGTGTCCACTGACTGCACAGCACTTGACAAAACTGCTCAGTACTTGACTAACTGCAGTCTCAACTGCCTTCAGCAGTTTCAGCTGTCTAACTTTAAAAATTACAGTCAGCTGTTTGAAAAAGTTCAATCAACTATTTAAATAAATCACCTAGCAACCACTAAGATTCTAATAGCTGATTATCCACAGTACCTTAGAATGTCCGTCTCAAACATGCGCAGTTAGAAGTGTTTTAAAGCACTGACTCTTTGAACATTCTGTTCACACAGGGAAATAACATTTAAAACTTATTTACATTTTCTGAATTAGACATGCTGGCATACAATACAAGTTAATCCAGAATATACACAAATCTCCTGCCAGACATACTAACATAGATGACAATGTTTTTCATTTTTTTCACAAGGGGTATTGCTGAAACCATTTGTCTGGGTACATAATTTATGTCTATAGCCTTTGATCTTCATTAATTTTATATCCTTAAAAGATGTGAACTGTATCAAAATGTTCCACAACACTGAGATGTTATTTTCTGGATTCATCAGATACAAAATAATATCCTCTGCAAATAAAGCCAACTTTTCTTGATTACTGTACCATTTATATCCTTGAATTTCTTAGTCTGAATTTCTGAGTCCATTATTTTCTTTGCCAATTTCTCTAAAAATAAAGCAAAGAAAAAAGAGGAAAGAGGATACCCCTGCCTGGTTCCTCTGTTCAAGCACAACTTAAAGTGGAACCCAACACTTTCATTCTTGTCTCCAGTCCGTAATATGTCCTCCTAATTAACCTTATTTTTATATCAGGGAATGCAAATACTTCTATTGCCCTATTTATAAAACCCTAGCTTACTCTGTCAAATTCATTTTCTGCATCAAGACCCACCAACAACAGTGGTATTTTCATACTCTCTACTTCCCCCCCAGATCATCATTTATTAGGGGAAGTATATACAAGTCTATACAACTCTATACTTGTCTGCCTGTGCTGGAAATTAGTTTTTATCATCCCCTGCCTCTGACATAATTGTCCTTGCACTCTAAACACACTAAGTTGCCCACTGTCCTTTCTCTTGACCAGTAGATTTCACTGTCTATGCCAGTTACTTAGTCTTCCTGGCTGACAGGTTCCTGTATTCAGGAAATGAAAAAACAAGTTTTACTTTGTACCTCTGCTAATTGTTTTGTATAGGCCATAAACTGATTATTCACTGTTATAATTTGATCTGAGAAACAGCACAAATGGGAATATTTGTGAAAGACTTAATTATGCCAAGGTTAGAAGTAGATGAGGTTCAGCAACTAATAGTTCAGATAGGAGATGATGAGATAAAAACGGTGAAGTATAATCGATCTGCATAGAAATCTCCAGGAATAAATGGTATTCCTGTGGAAGTTTGGAAGTTGTGAGGTAATAAAGTGGTAAAGATCTGGAAGATGTTGTTCAACAGTATTTTAAAAGGAGGGAAGCACCTTCATCTTGGAAGAAAGTTGTGGTGGCTGTATTACCATAAGACAGTAAAGACCCATCAGAACCACTTTCATATGGACCCATTTCAATTTAAAAACAAGTTTTTAAATGGTTTATATCTATAATAACTAAAGAATGGCAAAACTGTTGCCAAAATTGATAGTTATGAATCAGTGTGGTTTTGTGGAGGGAGGCAAACATTTAACAATATTAATAGAACAATGATGATCCAGAGAGAAGCAGAATGTAAGAAAATACCACTGTTGTTGGTGGGTCTTGATGCAGAGAAAGCATTCAACAGAGCATGCCTGGATTATATGAGTACAGCAATGGAAGCATTTGCATTCCCTGATACGAGGTACAATAGTAAGGTTAATTAGGGGGTTATATGAGGGATCGGAGGCGAAAATTCAAGTGAGAGGGTTCCTCTCTGATAAGTTGAGAGTGAACAGAGAAGTCAGGCAGGGCTGTCCAATTTTCCTTTTGTTATTTGTGTTAGATTTAGAACCACTGACAAAAAATAAATAAGGGACTCAGAAATTAAAGTATATAACTGGTATGACAGTCAAGACAGGCTGGCTTCATTTGCAGACAATATTTTCTACTTGATAAAACCAGACAAGGACATCTCAGTGTTGTGGGATATTCTGAGATAGTTTCAAGTATTTTCAGGATATAAAACTAATGAAAACAAAATAAAGGATATAACTGTAAACTACCGTATTTCCCTGAAAATAAGACCAGGTCTTATATTTTTTCTCTCTGCAAAATACGCATTAGGGCTTACTATCAGGGGATGCCTTATTTACCCGTACCGTACAACAATCTACCTTTATTCATTTATTCATGTACAAAAATTTACATCAATTAATGAACACAAATCGACATTGCTTCATGTACAAAAATCGACATTTATTCATGTACACAAGCTGACATTTATTTAGTACTTTTCTGTTACTGAAGAACAATTCTAATAACTGGTTGACAGTTGTGTGTGAATTCTACATAAACAGTGCAACAAACATTTCAAGTCCAGAATATCTGCACCTTGGCTTTCACAGTTATTCAAATACAGTCATGTCATCTTCTTCTGGGACATTGTCATAAGTGTCCAAACCCCGAATTTTGGCCTGAATTTCTTGCAACTCCATTTCCTGTAGCACCATTGGCCTCAGTCTGTCATGCCTAGCAACCAAGGGCGCCTGCAGGCAGGTGCAAGGGGGTGCACTTGCACCCCCCTGGAATAGTAGGCTGACTAGTTTAAAAAAAAGTTTTTTTTTTTTTTTGGGCGCATTCTTCTTTAAGAAGAAAGGAGTCCAGTCGCGGGTGTACTGACATCATCGCTCAGCGAGCGGGAACTGACACAGACGGTTTCGGTTTCGGGTTCGCAAGCGGGAACTGAGACGGACTTCACTGAAGATGGAGGCGGGACACGGACGGTTTCGGGTTCACAAGTGCGATGGATGGACGGATACTTAGGAGCACGCCGCGCGGAAACTGAAATGGACAGAAGATGGGACACTTTCAGAGTGAGTAGTTGAACGGAAGATGGGACAGTGATGTGTATGTGTGTGTGGAAGAAAGGGTACTAAGTCTTGGAGGAAGGCGTGATGCACCTCTTACTACTGTTTTCTATTTCATTGACTTCAGTATTTAAAATTTTTTTTCTTAAGGATTTAGTTGATTTTATTTGAATGAATGTGGAAAGGTCTTCAGATTTTCAGTAAGGTTATTTTTTTTCTGGTTTTTGAGAAGCCTTTTGTGGATCTGTCTTTTTTTTTTTCTCTCCTTCCTTTCTCTTTTCATTGTTTGCACCTGCAGGGGTATGCTGCTGGCTTTTCTCACACTTTCTTTTAATTCTGGCATGAAAAGTGTTAATGATGCTCCATTTGGTTATGCCAAGACATTCTTACATATAGTCAGGTAGCATATGTTTGTTTTAATTTAACTGGATTGTTTGTACTTTGGTATAGTCCATTTTTACAGTGGTGAGCAGAGAGAGAGGACCAACATTTTCTGTTTTATTCCAAATCATTTTGAGCACTAATGGAAGGCTTTTGCTATGCTGTATTGAATTAACATCTCTGCAGGTCCTGCCTCCTATAGCAGTCCATAGTAACGTATAATACAATTTTTTCCAGATTTGTATTTTAAACATTTTTTTAAGTGACTAGAAATACACTAATTTTATTTTCAAGATCCTTTGAGACAAATTTTGTTTTGTTTGACTCCACACTGATCTTGAGGATATGCTACTTTAAATATGGTGCACTCTTAGTATAGTGTGTGTGTGTGTGTGTGTAAGAGGGAGGTAGCATACTTCAGAAGAAGTCTTTTGACGAAAGTGGTCAATAAATAGTTTGATACGCTAATTTTCCGGTAACCCCGCTGATTTTTTTGGTCCATGCGAGGTTCTTATTTGGTGGTTTTTATTTTACCTTGGTTTTTGTGGTGTTTTTTTTACTAATGTATGAAAGAATGCAAAAAAAAGCCTTGTATCAATTACATTTTAGCAAACATAAAAGAAAAGGTAGATATGATGCTTTTGTTCATAAATTTAGAAGAAGTGGTCCAAACATATATCTTGTAAAGAAAATGTTTTATTTTCCAAATGAAAGGCAAATGGACTATGTAAATTAAAAAAGGTGCACTTTAAAATTATTTACTGAGTATTAAATATGTCTCAGAATATAGGAAGCCTATCCATGCATCCAAATGTGAAAGGATTCTATCCTAATGAAAATTGATACAGCTTCAAAAACTTTCCAAAGTATATTGTAGAAACTTAAAAATGCCTACCTGAAATAGCACAGATTGAAGATAGCATGAAAGCAAGAATGACAAATATTTGCAGGTCCTTTAGTTTCATTTCCTTTTTTCTACTATTAACTTTTTAAAGATGGATGTCACTCATTTCAGACGCAGATCTCTCCCTGTTTCCTGCTCCTATTTCTCTCCATTATCTTGTAAAGGAGACAGCAGATAGGCTTCACAAGTTTCCAGCATGGCATTTTAATAAACTTCAAACAGATTATTTAATTTCACTCCTATCTCAGTGACATGAGGGCTCTGTTTCACAGCTTAAGTATATAGGACTTCCGTAGTATTATGAGTTTGTAATCCTGTCCTGTTGACAAGAAAGTCAGTTCATTATAATGCTGACTCACAGGCCTGGTAAAAATAAAGTACTTTCCAGTGCAGTTCCATTTTGTGACAGTAAAAGAAATGAATTCTGCATGTATATTTATGTGATATTATGTATACAATGCATTAAGGTCATACACAGTAAAGGGTTTCTTTTTCCATTTGCTGGAATAATTTTAAATATGCATATAGGCATTTATTTTTTGTTTGCTGTATTTTCTAATACTAATGGGTGTAAATTGATATGCTTTTGCTTTGTTAAATTAAAATATGAACAGGAGGTGGTTATCAAGTATGAATGGACAGTGCAGTGGTGCAGTGGTTTGCATTGTCACCTCACAGCAAGAGGTCTCCAGTTTGATTCTTGGCAGGGTGCCTTCTCTGTGGAGTGTGCATGTCCTCCCTGTGTTTGTGTGGGCTTCCTCTGGGTGCTGTGGTTTCCTCCCATGTCACAAAGACATGTATCTGGAGCGTTTTTCCCCAGGCCTCTACTGAAAATTGGCTTGTTCCAATTTGGACTTTCCTGGTAAACACGTTAAATAAATACATATTTATGAGTTAAAATATGCAACTCTGATTATTATCTTATATTAGTCAGTGCGCAAAAACATATTATCTAGCTAGTGGCATAGATGGATAATACCCTCAATACAGTCCAGGCGACTCAGGTTCAATTAGGTGTCTGATGTAGTGGCAGGTTGAAATGGGTGCTACCATGTACCACAGGGGACCAAGTGGAGGGGGAAAGCATCAGAGGTAGATGATAAAAAATTTAATAGACCCCCCCTGGTGGATGTGAATGGTCAGATCCCACAGGACAACCTCAAGTTCTTGTCATTAGGAGCCCTTTCGGAGACGGTTGAAGATGCATCCGGCAGACCTGGAGATGGCCATGTGGCGTGGCACTGGGTAGGAAGGCGTACAGTGATGGGGGAGGGAGAAAAATTCTCAAAAAATGTTATCTAGACATTCTCATTTGCAGTTTTCCATAGCTGTGACTTTCCTTAACCAAGTCATATAATGATTTTCTAAAGTTTATGAGTCTTTCATTACAACTGTCATCCATAAGGATGAAAACAAAAGCATGTATTCAGTACAGATGCAGCTCTTTAATGAACCTATTTTATCAGTGTCAGTAATACATCAGGTAGCACACTTTCCTTTGATGCAGACGACCAGAAGGCTGTGGGTTCTATTTCCACTCTAGGTAACTAGATTGCTGACACTACAGTACAGTGCTGGGTAGGTGCTGCATTCCTGAGTGTGTGTTATACTTTGGAAGGAACATTAAACTAAGATCCCATCTGACTGAGTTAGTGATACCTCAGGTGGATATAAAAGATCCCATTCCACCTATTGAAAATAGTAGGTGCAGTTCCCTGATACTCTGGACAAATTTTCCCTTGTATAAGAAATACCATACCTCCCCTTAAAAAAAAGCTAATAGGCTACTAGAACTAATCCTGACAACAAAGGATAAATACAATAAATTATCCACTTTGTAAGCTGCTAATAAATGTTCTAAATATTATAAGTTTGTACAGTAACCTCACACACCTTTTCCTCCTTTTAACTTCTCCTTAGCTCTTCTTTCAGACTACCCTTCTTAAAAGTCAGCTTGAGTATCTTCCTCTATACTGTTTCCATACCCCTACAAATTTATTCTCCTTGTTGAGTATCTTTGCCACTTTAAGATTTCCTTCCCTCCTTCTTAAAGAATTTTCTGTTTCGTTACCTTTCTATGTTTAGCTAGACAACCGTTTATCCACTATGCCCACAACATCAGGAGCATGCTCCTCTCTTCCACTTTTTCTTCCATTCTTCCAACCAAAATAAATGTCCGCCTTCCATCTTCAGTTATGCTATCATTATTTCTAATTATTGACAAGTTTTTGACATATCAAATTTGCCCACTCACATCCCCACATTACAGAACTAATTCAAGCCTGACCAGAATTCTTTGGTGTGTGTGTGTGTGTGTGTGTGTGTGTGTGTGTGTGTGTGTGTGTGTGTGTGTGTGTGTGTGTGTGTGTGTGTAAGAGGGAGGTGGCATACCCCTCAGCTGTCCAGGTTTTTGCAGAATGTCCAGATTTTTGCCCCATATTCCTCCTGAAAAGGATTGAAGTTGCTAAATAATGAGATTTCAGTTTTAGACATCATATCATTTAGAAAAATGCATACTAACACAAATCATGTTACTCTTGCAATTTTCTAAGTTTATGACAGCCATATTTATAATCTGTCCCTATTTATTTTAGGCTTTGTCCAGACTTCTTGAACTAAGGTTGAGGTGTGTGGTTTGTTTGTGTGAGAGAGACACACACACACAGTGAAATGCCCAAGTTAGAGTTAGCAGGTGGAATTTATTTTCAAATGCATTTTCAAGGAACTGTGAGTTTTAAGGGAAGCAAAGTTTACTGCTGCTCATGCCAAGTCTATTTACAATGTGCAACTGTTTTGTTTAGCAAATGGTATCTCTATTGTGGTATAAAGTTTTAAAGCTATAGTAGTTAGTAGCACCACAAGTAGAATACTTACATCTTAATGTAGAGGCTTGAGGTTTTATTCATACAGCATGTACATTTGTATGCTGCAGTCCTGAGGATGTCCTCCTTTGGATGAGATGCCTAATAACTATGAATCTGTTTTTCAGCTTGCCATCCATTTTCTATTGCAATATACCAGCTTACCATTTTTTTTAATTTAACATTGGCAATTTATTCTTTGACGGCAGCAGGCACTGAGTTTGTAGATGAAACACTGAAATATACAGTTGTTTTCTAGCAACAACCTCTTCATTAGTTTCAGATATATTTAATGCGGAATTATTCAGATTACTTTTACTTGGCAGAGATTGTGTGTATTGACTGATATTGGTGGATTGTAATGAGTGGCCTTTTATGGTTGAAATGTTCTAAATTGGGCAGTTTGTCATTATTGGTTTGTATGTTTTGTTTCATTGCTTACTGGAAAAATGTTCAAAACTATAAATTTAAAACACACTCAAACAAGTGTTGCTGTATAATACAAGGGATATAATTCAGTTATATATTATATATTATAATTAATACAATCAGGTAAATCAAATAACTTTTGCATGGCCCTAACAGTGTGCAAGGAGCCTATTGCTTGAAAACAGTTCAAAGGTAAATCTGCCACTGGCCAGATGCATTTTCTTTGAATGTGGGTTTCAATGCTGTTTCATTGAATGTGAGTTTCAAAAGTAGAGAAGCTTTAATGCCAAGTCTGTTTTCGTTGTAAGACTATTGCTTTGTTTAGGTTTAGTAAATGTCTATCAGTATTTGGGCTATAATGTTTGAAATAAAAGTTGTAAATTAAATCTAACTGCATGTAATCATTGTAGAACTAAAGCATAAATCAGTATGTACACAGATTTGAACAGTGTCTATGGCAAATGGGGAGAAATAGCCAAGTAATGGGACACTTGAATGGCTGTGTGGGCGGGGCTTGGGGTGGGTGGATGTGGGCGGGGCTGTGTTGGCAGGGGGCGGGGAGAGCTATGTGGGTGGGGCTCTGGGTTTGCACCCCCCTGCAAAAAATCCTGCGGGCTCCCTTGCTAGCAACTGAGCTCTCCTTAAATGAGCACTGCTTGTCCAAGTAGCCTGCTTGTAGTGCATTGTCCACACAGCTGTCAGTGATTTTATCCCATGAATTTTTTACTCAAGTCACGACCTCTTGCAGGCTAGGCTTCACAACGTTTCCATGCTGATTTCTCTCCATTCTATTTTCAATGTAGTCATTGAGTTCCATGCGCAAATGGTCCTTGAATGGCTTGTTTATTGCAATATCAAGAGTCTGGAGATAGACAGTCATTCCTGTGGGAATCATTATTTGATCTATTCTCCTCCGTGCTAGGAATTTCTTCATTTCTTTAGTGCAGTGAGTGCTGGCTGAATCCCAGACTAGCAGACCTCTTTTGCCACGTCGCAAAACAAGTGACAGCATTATATCGACCCACTTCCTTATAACTGCTTGTGTGCACCAGGCTTTTTCGGTTTCAAGAATGTAATTACCTGAAACACGTTCAATCTTATCTTTCTTGCCCTTATTAATGATTAGAGGTGGGGTTTTCTTTCTGTCTAGATGAATTACCAAAATACATGTAACACGTACACTCTCGTAACCAGTAGAGGGAATGTAGATTGACAAGGCACCCTTTGATCAATTGTTGTTTGAGATCCTTGGCCCATAAACACTGTAGTTTCATCCATAGCAGTCATGTTTGAGAGTTGGTATTTAGAAAAGTCAATGCCATCAACAAAGGACTTGAACACAAGTGCACGTTTAATAACTTCAGTATCTTCCAGCTTGAACAGTGTTGTTGATCTTCTTAGAGACAGTTCATATCACTGAAGGAAGCCATCCAGCCAATGTTGTGATGCTTTGAATTCTTCTGTGGAAATTTCTAACTGTGGTGCTATTGCAAGGGCAAATGCTTGAATATCAGCCCTGCACACAACCAACGCCTTTGCTCTCCTGTTAGCAATCCACTCACAGATGATGTCTTCAAGCTCAGGAAATAATGGTTGCCGACCTGATCCACACTTACACTTCTTAGCATTTCTCTCGTTGACCTGTTGACTGAGGTTAACATATGCTGCTGGAGATCTGACTTCTCTTTACAGAAAGCTGTCAGGTTCTTTCCACGGGAGTCCTCCTTTCTTGTACTCGACGGAATAGCTCTTTCTTTTTGCACTCATCTTGTCTGGGGGGGGAGTTAATTGAAGACTTACATGACCGGAGTAGCAAAACAAAATGGCGCTGGTTATGAAGAGAAGACACTACCGCAGCTGCTCGTTACCATGAGTGCATGTGCTTCCCGCGCATTGTCTGTACTTTAACCGATCAAAGTACATCTGCGTGGGTTTATGGGCCAAGGATCTCAACTGTCAAGTGTGAGTGATGATTAGGTTACAGTAAGAATTGGAACTGGGGCTTATTTTTGGTGTAGGGCTTATATCATGAATACCCTGGAAAAACCATGCTAGGCCTTACTCTGGTTAGGTCTTATTTAGAAAGAAATACAATATGTTCCCGCAAATTAATTGGTTCGGCAATACCCATGTTTATGTGGACATGATAAAATTAAGTATTTAGAACTGTGGGTTAAAAAGGATTCTGTTATAACTGAAAAGTATCTGTGGGAAGAGACTAAACAAAAGATAATACAAAAACTGAGAAATTGGAAGCTCTTGTTTATGGCTATGGATAGCAAGATACAAGCAGTGAAATGGTTTTAGTCTCTTTAGTTTTATATACAGTTCATATTTTTATCAACCAGAGGAGAAGTTGTGGACAGTAATTCATAAAGACTTGAAGATTTTTATTTGTGGGGAGAAGAGGGTAAGGGTTAAGTGAGATACATTGATCCTTCCAATAGAATAAGGTGGTTTAGGATTACCTGGTTTTAAAGGATATTTTACAGCTACATAGTTAAGGCTCATATACATAACACAAGCAGAAAGCTATAATACAAAGTGGAAAGAGATGATGATGAGGCAGGGGGAAGTTCAAGAAATAAGAAGAGAGTGGGGTTTTGGATGCAAATCCTTAAGGAGAATAACAATAACCATACAGAATACTATATTTATAAATTAGCAGAAATTCTAAGAACAGGCCAATATGCAAATGGAGAAAGCTGATTCTGCCAATAGCGATGACTGCAATTAGGAGTACAAAGAATAGACAAGAGAGGGGGATGGAATTGGATGGGATGGAAAAAAACTGGCAAAGGAACCAAAGTATTGGGAACAAATAACTACAAAGGGAAAGGTAATAGAGTGGGAAGTGGCCAAGAAGACATTTAGACTGTAGGCTAGAAACTGCCTTCCCAGTCAGGGATTGATATCACAATATAGGGGGTAGGAGAATCCTAAAGCACCTGCTCTGGTAGAGTTTTTAGTTGAATCTAGAACAGAAGCTGCTTTTAAAAAAATGAGTGATTATTAGTGTATATAAAATATTGCACAATAATTACAGGACTCAATCAGAGGATGTTAGAAAAGATTGTAAAGAGTGAATGGATAAGCAATTCATAAAGAAACAATGGCAGGACATATGTATGGGCTACCAAATATGCGACAAAGTTTAGAATATTTAAGATTTTTGATTGGAAATGTTTGCATAGGTATTTTTATACTCCAAGCAGACTTCAAAGAATGTTTCCTCACATAGATGACAAATATTGAAGGTGTGAATGGGAAGAAAGAGGTAATTAGGAACATGTGTTTTGGGACTATAATGAGTTGGCAGATTTAAAAAAAAAATCACTAAACTGTCAGAAATATTGGGTGAGCAAACTGATGTAACTAAGGAAATTATTATTATTTTTTTTTTTTAGATAGAATACAGGATGAAAATTGCCTATACAGAGTAAGACCTTGTTATGTTTAACTGTGGTGTCTGCAAAAGTAGGCAATTACTAGAAAACAGAAATCAAAGTCTAAACCAACTATATTTGAAGTAGTGAATATTGAAAACAGACACAAAAGAACTGGAGGTGGGATCTTTAGAAAAGAATAGGAGGAAATTACATGAAAAATGGAAACTGTGGGAACAATATATGCAGAATAATGTTTGGAGGAGGAGTGAGGTTTAAAGGAAGGCAGGAATTGATCAATTTATGTAATGTTTGATTGATAATTGTAAATAAAAGTATATGTGATGTGTAATGTTGCAACTGTGAACAAGTTAACATGGTTTATGTTCTTTTATATAAATGTATGTTTGCCTATGTCTTATGTAATAATTCAGTAAAGGTGTAAAAAAAACAAGATAAAAGCACACAGTAAAAAAGTCAAACTAATAGTATACTCTATTGCATTCAACAGAACAGAGGGCAATTTATTTTATTTGTTTAAAGATAGTCAGTGTGCTTTTTTCATTAGACTAAAGTTAATGTTTTTTAGCACTTTTATTGAATTATCACTTGTGACATAGGCAAATTTACATTTATATAAAAGTAATCACACTCTATTAACAAGTTTACATGTATAAATATTATACATCACATATATTGCTATGTATCATATAACCTAAGCAACATTACATAAATTATTCAGTTCCTGCTCTTTTTTTAAACAAGAAACATCTCTATTAAACCATCACTTACAACATAGGCAATCATACATTTATATAAATGTAAACAAACCACACCAACACAATCCTAATTGCAAGCATTTTACATCACAAACCATACAGGCACACTCCCAGTTGCAAACATTATACATCACTTATAATCTATCCAATCATTTTCAGTCAAACATTACATTGCTCATTTAAGTCCTGCCTTCTTTTAAACCTCATTCCTCCCCTGTATGTATTGTTCCCACAATTCCCATTTTCTCCTATGTAGTATGCTCCTACCCTTTTCTAAAGCTCTCAGTTCCAGTTGTTTTATCTCTGTTACTATATTCACAACTTCTAGTACAGTAGTTTTAGATTTTGATTTCCATTTTCAAGTAATTTCTTTTTTGGCAGCCACCATAATTAGGCACAGCAAGGCCTTACCATGTCTAGGCAATTCTGATTCTGTATCATAGCTCAGAAAAATCATCTCCCTCACCACACCAATCTTCCCACCCATAATCTTCGACAATGTATCACACAGGGAATCCTTAAAGTCTACCGATTCACTGCACTCCCAGAAAATATTTTCCCAATTACCTCTTTCTTCCCTGTCACACCTCCAACATTTGCTGTCTGTCTAACTGAGGAAAAATTCTCTGGAGTCTACTTGGGGTATAAAAAATATCTACTTAAACATTTCCAAATAAAACTCCTAAATATAGATTTTTGTTGCATATTTGGGATATATACATATATCTTCCCATTGTTTATTTGTGAATTGCTTATCTAATCTCTTTTCCCAATCTTTTCTATCCTCTTCTGATTGATTCTTATAGTTATCATGTAATATTTTATATGCTGTACTAATTATTCCTTTTTTAATAGCAGCTTCTGTTCTAGATTCTACTAAACATTCTACCAGTGCTGGTATTTTGTTTAGGACCACCCTATTTCTTTCTCTTTCAATTCTTGATATGGAAGATATCCCCAAACCTGCAGCCAAATAAATTTTTGGAGTCTTCCCATTCTATCATCTTTCCATCTCTCTAGTTATTTGCTTCTAGTACCATGATTTCCTTGTATTTTTTCTCCAATAAATTCCAGCCCCCTTGCCTATTATCTATATCATTAATTGCAGTCATCCCTATTGTCAGAATCTCATTTCTCCATTTCTGCATTGGTTTAGTTCTTAGGATACTTTCTGATACTTTATAGATATAATATTCTGTATGATCATTGTTATTCTCTTTAAAGGCCCGCATCCAAAATCCCAGTCTCTCCTGGTTTCTTGAGCTTCCCCCATTTCATCATTCCTTTACACTTTGAATTGTAGTTTTCTGCTTGTGTTATATATCAGGTAATCCCAGTACACTATGTTCTACTGAAATAATCCGTTTATCCCACTTGATTCTTGCCATCTTCCCCTCCCAGATAAAGTCCTTCAGGTCTTTTGTAATACCACACGAAAGAAGACTCCGTTGCAATTTTGTAAAAGGTTTAATCCAAAGGTTATAGTTTCATTCAATAGCACGAAAAAACACACTTCTATTCTCTTCTCTAGCGCCTCGGCAAAAAGCCTTTTCAGAGTAGATAATTCCCTGAACCACACAATTAACCATTCCTTTATACACCTACTATCACACACTAATTATATACAATTATTCAATCAACTTATTCATACATTTTCTTAAAAAAACAGAACAAATAAAATTGCAGTGAAATGCTATGTTTCTAACAGACATGCATTACAGCAAACTTTTCCATGAACAATCGCTATTCAAACCATTTGGTTTGAGCGTATTAAATTTTAATATAAAATATAATTCCTTCTTCCTAAGTATTTGTTTTATAGATTTTTCATTCAAATACTTCAAATTCTCAATACTATCTAATACTGACACCTTTAAATTTTCCACCTTTCCCTCATGATACTTCAAAAAATGCCCTGCCAAAGGGCTGGTCTCCTTATTTTTTAAAATGTCCCTTACATGTTCCTTTATCCTACATGCCAGTGTTCTTTTCGTCTCCCCGACATAAAACTTTTTACAGCCACACTCAATTCCATATATTACTGCCATGGAATTGCAATCATAGTTTCCCTTTATTTCAAATGCAGTATTATTAATCTGATGAAATTGTTTTACAATAAACCTACAAATGGTACATTTCCCACATTTCTTTGTTCCATATTCCTTGACCTGTGACAACATTGGCTGATATACCATTCTAAACCTGCTATGTATCAAAAAATCTTGTATATTTCTGCCCCTGTATGAAAAACTATATTTTTGTTTTTTAGACACTCTACTTCCTTTTGCAATAGCTTCCAACTATTTAAAACATAATTTTTAACACTATTAGAAGCTATAGAAAAAGTAGAAACAAAATATACATTCTCCTTATTATCCTGTGTTATATTCCATGCCCCCCCAGGATAATACCTTCCACATTTTTTAACTTTATCCAAACTCTGATTTATGTTATATTGATTGTAACCCCTTTGTATAAATTTATTACAAGTTGCCATAAGTTCCTTCTCCTTAACTATAGCATTACTGCACAATCTGTTTACCCTATTTAGTTCTGTGTAGGGAATAGCTTTCATAATATGCAAGGGATGATGGCTGCTACCATGTAATACAGAACCACTTCCCTGAAATTTCCTATGTATTTGATACTCTATTTTTTGTTCTTCTTTTCCCATAATAGAAATATCTAAATATTGCACTTCTTGGCCCATCTGTAGCCCGTCAAATTTAATATTCATTGAATTATTCTGTATTTCAGTTAAAAAATTGCCAACTTCTGATTGTCCCCCTTTACATATAAACACTAAATCATCAATATAACGATAGTACATCTGTGCATATTTTTCAAAAAATGCATTAGTATATATGTATTTATCCTCGAAAAATCCCATAAATACATTTGCATAACTAGGGGCAAAAGCTGCCCCCATAGCAGTGCCCTGCTTCTGTTTATTCAGGTCTTTATTAATTCCTCTCCACAACTTCTCCTCTGGTTGATAAAAATATGCCTGACCTGTGCATAAGATTAATGGGACTAAAAACATTTTAACTGCTTGTATCTTACTAACCATATCCATATAACAAAGATTCCATTTTTTCAGTTATTACTCCTAAATACTTCATTTTATCATGTCCTCATAAATATGGATATTGCTGAACCAATTCATATGTGGGTACATAATATACCACTATTGCCTTTGTTTTTGTTTTATTAATTTTGTATCCAAAAAAGATATACAACTGTCTCAAAATGTTCCACAACACTGTAATGTCTTGTTCTGGTTTTGTCAGGTATAAAATATTATCATCTGCAAATACAGCCAGCTTTTCTTGACTACCATACCAATTATATCCTTGAATTTCTGAGTCCCTTATTTTCTTAGCCAATGGTTCTAAATATAATGCAAATAACAAAGGGGAAAGAAGACACCCCTGCCTGGTTCCTCTGCTCAAGAAGAAATTATCAGAGAGACACAACCCACTTTAACTTTCACCTCTGATCCCTCATATATCCTCCTAATCAACCTTATATTTTTTTAGGAAATGGAAATGCTTCCATTTCCCTGCTCATAAAGACCCAGCTTACTCTGTCAAATACTTTCTCTGCATTAATTCTACCAACAACAATGGTATTTTCTTACATTCTGCTTCCTTCTGGATCATCAATATTCTGTTAATGTTGTCAGATCTTTGCCTCCGCTCCACAAAGCCACGTTGATCCATATATATCAATTTTGGCATTACTTTTGCCATTCTTTTAGCCATTATAGACATGAACATTTTATAATCGTGGTTTAGTATTGAACAGGACCTGTATGAAGCTGGATCTGATGGATCTTTACCCTCTTTAGGTATTACAGCTACCTCTGCTTTCATCCAGGATGGTGACACTTAAAATAAATAAATTAAAATACTGTTAAACAAAACCTTCCAGATCTTTATTAGTTTTTTCCATCCTAGCTTCTAAACTTCCACAGGAATACCATCTATTCCTGAGGACTTCCCTGTAGATAGGTTATATATCACAATTTTTATCTCTTCTCTTTCTACCTTAACCATTAGTAATTGAGCCTCATCTACCTCTAACCTTGGCATATTTAATTCTACCATAAACATGTCCATTTGTATCTTTTCTTGATTTCCATATTTCTCTGCTTTATACAGACTTTCATAAAATTTCCAAAATATTTCTAATACCTCTATAGGATCTCTACACAATCTATTGTTACTTTCCTTGTTATAGGCTCCCTAAGCTTGTCAACAGTACTTTCTACTTTCTGTTGCTTGAGTCACTGTGCTAAAAGTTTTTTTGGTCTAGTGTTATTATAAAAAAAAAAGTTGTTTAAAACCAGTCTTTCTAAACTCATGTATATTTTTGAGGTAATCCCTTATTTTCTGCTTAGCATTCTTGTTATGTAAAATTCTCCCTATTCTGTATTACTTTAACATTTGTCAGTCCCTCTAAATAATTCTTGTTAGTTTTTAACCATAGTTGCCTTTCTTTTATTTTCACCATATTTTTAAACTCCACCTTAATTTTATCCTACTCCCTAGCTAAATTTTCAGAAGTAATTTCTATCATCTGAAATAGCTCCTGAATAATCGCCACTACCCATTCCTTAAATTATTCTTTCTTGAACAGATAGGTGGGAAAGCACCAATGTCTAATTTTTATTTCATTACCCTGTGTTTTTTTTTTAGTCATTATTGGCACATGATCTGAAATAGTTATTTGGTATGTATCAAGACCTTCAATTAAATGCACGTGTTTATGTGAAATGAAATTATGTCTAGTCTAGCCCCATTTTTATATCTTGGGGAATAATATGTAAATTCACTCCAAACTCCAATTACTGAATTCACATCTTCCATGACAAATATTTTCATAAATTTCTTCAATAATCTAACCCCCTTTGTTATACTTTCCCTTCTGGCCCCCCAGACACATCTTCACTGCTGCAAATCAAATTTCAATCCCTACCTAAAATGAATATTCCTTGCTGAAAACTAATTATTTCTCCCAGAATTTTTTTAAGCTCCATTATAGCAGTTTTAGGTGGCTTATAAATATATGCCAGTGTAATCCTCCTCCCTTGCCAGTAGCCCCTTAGCACTACAAATCTGCCATTATCTTTTTTATCATGGTCTGTCACTATTGGTGCTCCTCTTGCACTTAATATAAGTAGTCCTCTTGTCCTTTGTCTCAGATATTCTGCTGAATATCCATCATGGAAACCTTTCTTTATCAAATTCACATGTTCAGTTATTTCCAAGTGTGTCTCCTGTAACATAACTATTTGCACTCTTTTAAATATAGTTCACTATTCTTTCTTTTTTGTATTTATCTTTGAGACCATTGACATTTAAAGACATTACAGAAAGCATCATTGCATTAAAAAAGTTACTATTTCCACCTTTTATGTATACCACCTTTTTTGTCAAATGTCTAGTTCCAGCTTTTGTGTTACATGCATACACTGTTTTGCAGGTTGTACTTTTATATAGTTGTTTCTTATCATATACAATTTAGCCTATGTCACATCTTACAAAACTTTCTGTTTTATTGAAAGCCTTCAAAAAAAAAACCCAATACCCCCTAAAACCTATTGATTTAATACTAACACACAAAACTATTACATCTTCAAATATTGAGGTTTTACCTTCCTAATAGAAACAAATGTCCCAAACTGACAGCCACACTCAAGACTTGAGTTAACCTAAAAGAAAGGTTATCCATGCTAGGATGCATGGTGCAGCCTGTCTTTCTACTGGGTGCTAATTGGTTTTGTCTTATCTTTATAGCTCTCCCAGCTGGGAAAACCCCTGAATATTTTCAGAGAACATTATCTCCTAGCCAGTTTCTCTTCTTTTTTTCCCCAGCCAATCACTCTCCACCAGACTGTAAGCAAGTTCTCTTTATCAGATTATCTCCATGGAGACACAAGAAGCAGAATGCCAATTTCTCATTATCAGATCATTTCCATGGAGACATGAGAATCAGACAGTCAGTTTCTCTTTATCAAATTCTTTCCATGGAGACATGAGGGACAGATACAGAATTGCTAATAAGCATACATTCATATACTAGAAAAAAGCCTCATCACATTCAATATTCTTTTTCATTTACTTGCTTCTCTTAAAACTTTTTACTAAATCAATCTAAGGTCCATAATCCAGTCATTTCCCCCATGCAATAATGAGAAAAAGCACATTAATTTTTCTTTTGTTGTGCTTTTTAACCATTTTTTACAATGCAGTGCTTACATTTCTTAAAACTGAGCAAGAAGAAAGAGAGAAGGAGAAATAAATGAAAAAAAAACAACAGCAGCACCTATTTACAATCCACATTACACTTAAAAATAATTGAGAAAACTGTAATAGCATGCAAAGTAACCCATACACCACAAAAATAGTACTATTAACAAAAAATGTTTTCTTTACTTACAGTTAACTTTGTCCTCTCTCTTCCCCTCCCCAAAGCATTTTCCAAATATTAATGACATGAAGTAGGGTATATACTTTACAATTCTCCACAAGTCCAACAAATTCTGAAAAGTCCAATATTTCCAGGTTTTCTTGTTCTGTCATATTTCACAAATATCCTTATTGCATTGTAATCCGACATTAAGTTACTGGTTTTATTACTGTTCATATCCATCTCCCAGATCCTGTCTCTGCTTCATTTACAGCATACTCTCAATTATTCTGGTCAACTCTCATGCTCCCTTTTTTCTCTCCAACATTTTCCATTGAAACAGTGGAAAAGGTTTCACATGTTCAGTCTCTCTGTGGTCTTTATCACCAGAAGAACAAGAAGTAGAATCTCCTTCTGTTTCATATCTCACTTTTTGCTGGACAAATGTTTGTATTTACTCCTTAGCATGTACTTCATAAAAAAATGATTTTGTCCCTCCAGGGAAGAATACCATGAAGACAGTTGGGTACAGCAGTTTGAAGCTCACACCTGTGTTTCAACATTCTCTGAATAGTGGAATGAATTTACTCATCTTCTGCCTGGTGTACAATGAGGAATCATTCTCCACAAACACTTTGCTCTCTCCCACTTTTAGTGTTTTGTCCTTCTGCCATAGTTTTCTCAGAATCAACTCCTTCTGCTGGTAGGATTGCATCTTTACTATTAAAGGTCTAGGATGCTTTCTCATAGCCAGGTTTGGAGCATACACATGAAGTGCTCTTTTAGCTAACAGCTCCTGCTGTGAAATACCTTTCAGCTAACAGCTCCTGCTGTGGAGTACCAGTCCAGTTGCTTATTTGTGCTTTCATAAAATGAATGTGGTCTCTTCCTTCCAGCTTCTCTGCTATAACTGAAAATCTCAGATTCTCCCTATGTGCTCTGTCCTCTAATGCTATTATTTTTTAAATATTTCTTCCTGAGCAATCTCATATTCAGCCAGCCTTTTCTTCATTTTAGCTTCTGTTTTTTGCAGCTTAATCACCTCATCTGCATATCTGTTTAAAGCTTCTTCCATGTTTGCCAGCCTTTTATTGTTTGTGTTGATATACTCCATCAGTGTTTCATTTATTTTATACACAAAACACAGAGAGCACCAGCGCTTCATTTAAACCACTGGTGCTCTGTGTTTTGTGTGTTTATTGGAATATTTTGGCTGCTTTGTATTTAATATTTAATTTATTTTAACCAGGTCTGTGTCTAGTTGTCTTATATCTTCCTGTAGGTTACTGGAAGTCATTTTTATTATTTATTTATTTATTTATTTGACTTTTGATGACTGGGTTAGTCTGACTGAGCAAAAGTCCTTTTTCAGTGGAGGCCCAGGAAGAAAAGCTCCAGAATTAGTACAAACAAATCGGATAACATATCCAAAGTGTATAAGCAAATCATATAACTAGTATAACAAATCCAAAGTGTGCACACAAATAGTATAAACAAATCCTAAGTGCAAACATTTGTACATCAGAAGTTATATACAGGCATATGCCACAGCACTTTGAGTGGTACAGTAGCAAATACAAGAGTCTGACTGTAAAACAAATCCAACGTGTAATCCTTTGTACATCAGTAGTTATATACAAGCTGTGATGCTGCCAGCCCAGCTAGCTGGAATTTTGTAGATATTCATATGACATTTGTGAATATTAATATGATTCATATGCTTGTCTTACAAATGTAAGAGAACTGTATGTTATGTACTGAGCTTCAAGAATGTAACCACCTATTGGAAAAGAGCAGCAATGTATATAAACTATATAACTGTGCAGATGTATGTTTTAATAGCAGAAGCTGGAACACACAGAGTTAACTTGGAAAACTTCAAGAAAATAAGTTGCATTTAAAAGTGCTTTATGATTTGCTATAAAAAGTAGTTTTAGTGCAGCAAGCAGACACAATGTCTAGAGCTAGAAGTTTCTTCTATTGTCTTGGAGAGAAGTAATTCCTAGGTCTAAAATGTAAAAGTATTTAATTATTTTATGACTTGCAGTTCTGGACAAACATCTGAGAGATATGTATTTTTCACAGAGCAATGTTAAATTTTGTTAAGTTTATTTTAGCCTGGGAAGTGAAGGCAGGTGACAAAGAGTGATGTCATCTAGGCTAACCCAGAAGTAATGTGTATTATTAATTTAAGAACTCTCTCAGAAAGAAAGTCTGTGGATTTTGTATCTTATCTTGGATCTAGAAACATCCACTCATCATCAGCACTACATTTGCCTTGCTCTGTAAGTAAGTTATTTAGGGCATAGTTTCTTTTAGAGATAGTTAGTAATATAGTAAAGATTAGTTTAGATGTTTTCTGTATTTATTTGAGACTGTCCTGAAATGATGTTTTAAAATATTTCCTGTGATTCTGAACTCTGTAGGTACTGTGTTAATTGAGTATTGCCTTTTTCTTTTATTATTTATAATTAAACATATTTAAACCTTTTAATTGTGACTGGTTTGTTTAGGGATATTTAAGCTCTTAGAGTACTTGCATATGTATCTGGTGACACTGTACAGGCCACTCCTAAATAGCCTTGAAAGTCTTGGTCACACTTACCATTTGGATATTAGTAACATTACACAGTAGGATTGGACACCCTTTGGTAAGGGCCTTATAGTAGCTGATAAGTAAGGGTGGCTGGTGGCAGCTGGTACTACCTTATAGTCTGGGCAGAAGGGGGCATAGCTAGTAAACCTGTGCCAGCTTTTCCCAGGTGTCTGTGTGTTTGTATATCAATCAAGTCTCAATGTGTGCGTATGTCAGCTATTTGGGCAGGGATACGAAGCACTGGTTGGACAGAGAGGGTGCTGGAGGTCTTAGCTGGGCCACTCAGCTGAAATCTTAACCCTATAACTGTGCCAGTGGTGAGTCTTATTTGGGATCTGGAGAAAGAGGGAGAAACCATCCCCAGACTGGCTGTGATCTCTGTGTGCTTTTAAGGGAAATTGCACTTCACTGTGTGTGCACTTGTCATCCTTCCAATGTGTACATCCCTCATTGGTGCTAGTGGTGAGGATTACGGCTCCTTGATTACTGGGCCAGTGCAGGGGCATCACATATTAATTGTTTGGTAGTGGTGGGATATCCATATCACATATTAATTGGTTGACAGTGGTGAGTTAGCCACATCACATATTAATTGGCTTGTAGTGATGTGGATATTGAATTCCTGTAGCCTGTGTACAGTGGTCACTGAAGGTGTTTGTACTCAAAATCAGCCATGCAGTGAACATTCAGAGTTCATATCACAATGTTTTTTTTTTTTTTTTTGTTAACTTAGTCAGGGAGAGCAGGCAAGTGTGTCAGCAGAGGAGTATTGCAAGCTGACAAGGAGGCAGTTGGCTGAAATCTGACAGGTTAAAGAACTGGTGCATGCCAACCTGACTAAAGTAGACATGATTGCAGCTTTAGTCATAGTTGCATCACAGAATATCAACCAGGAGGACAATCAGACTGCCCTTGGAGATGTACAACTCTCAGAAAATGGATATCTCAAACTTGCCACATTGGACTTAAAAATCCATCTGGAGTTAAAGAGACTTGAGTTGGAGGCCAAGCGTTTGGAAATAGAAGCAGCAGAGAGACTGAGACATCTGAAGGCTGAGGAAAATGAGAAACTCAAACATCTAAATGTTGAGGAAAATGAGACACTGTGATGTCTGCAGGGCAGGCTGAGGAGAATGAGAGGCATGGGCAACATGAAAAGGAGATGCTGACTCTTCACCAGAGTCATGGAGGTAATGGGGAAGGGAGTAACCAAACTGCAGAAACAACAAAGGTCAGTAAATTTCTTCCACAATTTACAGAGGGGGATAATTTTGATAGTTTCATTCATATGTTTGAGAGGGTATGTAAACATCTGCCTCATGTACACGGACAACCCTCTCCTCCTCCAAACAGGTTAAAATATATGTGAGAGATGCAACTATTTAGCCAAACTGGAGGCTGAGCTCTCTCATCTCAAAACTGGTGTAACCAGTCAGGAGGAGAAGGCAACCTCACACAACACAATTCCAGTATCACATAGTCCCACCACATCAGCGAACCAAACACATAAATACACAAAAATATACTCGGAGGCTCTAAATAAAAATCTACCTAAGCAACAGAGACCTCCAAAGCAGACATCCAAGCAAACGCTACCTCAAAACAAAACACACACAACACATAGCCCACAAAGTCAGTGTGCCAAGCAGCCACAGCCCTTAAGGCTGAATAACACACCTGATACTCTTGTAATAGGTGACTCTATTGTCAGACACACTGACGTCCCGCTCACCAGGCTGAATAAAGAGAAGGTCATGGTGAGCTGCCTGTCAGGTGCTAGGATCCGCCACATAAAGCAAGCACTCAGGTCACTCCAAAGCAAATACAAATATGACTCAGTCATTGTACATGCTGGTGTAAATGACCTGAGACGTATCTCCCTGCACTACATGAAAAGAGACATAGAGGAGCTCTCTGATCATGTAGCCCAGGCTGGTATGACCCTGACCTTGAGCAGCATCTTACCCTCACCTAGAATGATGCCACAGTACAAAGACAAAATGATCGATTTTAACAAATGGCTAAAATTTTGGTGTCATTCAAAGGGGATCCAGTGTCTGTCAGCCTGGGATGACATGCTCGACAAGCCACGTTGCTTCGCTAGGGACGGCTTGCACCTGTCACCACTGGGCTTTCAGATATTGGCAAAGGCTCTTGCCACCCCCATAGTGCCTTTTTTAGGCAAGGCTCAAAAGTCAAACCCACCCCCATAGACAGCACAAAGAACAAGAAACTAAGGGTAATGCTGCTTAACGCCAGAAGTCTTAACCTCAAGATGCACGCACTCGAAGCTCTCCTCAGTATGGAGAACATTGATATCTGTGCAGTGACAGAAACCTGGTTCAAGGCTCCAGAGAGCACCCCAGCACTACCAGGCTATACCTCATATCATGCTTTTCGGCCCCAAAACCCAGACCGAACCACAAAAGGAGGGGGAGTTTCCATATTTATCAAGGATATCCACACCTCCAGGTTAGTGGCATTGCACGAGGTATCAGAGACCATCCATGTGCAACTAACAATGGGCAAGACTGCTTTTCAGTTTATAGCATCCTACTGACCACCATCTCAAAGTCAGGAATCCCACTCGGCTTTCCTGAAAACATTGGAGAACATGAAGATCTCTCCGAACACCATTATATTGGGTGACTTCAACTACTCAAACATTGACTGGGAGCACTACTCAAGCCCCAGCACCTTAGCCCAAAGGTTCCTGGAAATTATAAACTCAAATGCTATGGAACAACTAGTCACCACTCCCACAAGAGGGGACAACATACTAGACCTGATCATTGCCAACATGGGGACTCTATGCTCCACACCAGAAGTATATCCCTCATTGGTAAGATCAGACCATAAATTAATTTCACTGGATGTCCACATCCTGACCCCACCCCCAGCCCAGAAAACCACAGTGAAAAACTTCTCAAAAGCAAACTTCTCACTTCTCAAAACTGAAGTGGAATCCTTCAAGGCCCCAGGACCAGTGGAAACTATGGCCCAAACTGCAGAATCCTATATAAACGCATTCTACAGACATCTCCAGGAATGCATGGATCATGCTATCCCAAACAAAACCAAGACCCAATCATCCAAAGGCAGGCGTCCAGTCTGGTGGACCCCTGCCATAAATAAACTGTACAACAGAAGGAGGAAGCTACTACATGATAGAGCAAAATCCCTAATAGGGAAGGCATCTCTGATCAGTACTAGCAAAAAATTATGATCCCTCATAAAATTCTCCAAGGCCAGCTTCGAGAGAAAATTTGCACAGGACACCAAAGACAATCATAAGGCTTTCTTCAGTTATGTTAGGAACCTGGGATGCAACTCCCAGACTTGTTCTGAGTTGATTCTAAACGACAAAAAATACACTGAACCCACAGACATCGCCAATATCCTGGCAGACAGGTTCAGTGCAAACTTCTCCACCCCCCCCCAAAAGAGCAAGTATCTATCCCAGCAGAGGGCTGCCTCCCAAACATCTCTGATGCTCAGGTGAAGGCTGCCCTCTCCAAAGCAAAAAACACTGCTTCCATGGGACCAGATGGTGTCCCAGGTTGCGTCCTACATGAACTCCAAGAGGAACTAATCCCTCAAATAAAACAGCTATACAATCTCAGCCTCACTATAGGATATGTGCCCACAGAATGGCTTACAGCAACAGTGGGCACATATCCTATAGTGAGGCTGAGATTGTATAGCTGTAAGCCATTCTGTGGGCACATATCCTATAGTGAGGCTGAGATTGTATAGCTGTTTTATTTGAGGGATATGTGCCCACAGAATGGCTTACAGCAACAGTGGTCCCACTCCACAAAGGTGGAGCCTCTATGGACCCTGGAAACTATTGCCCCATAAGCCTGACTAGCTTAGTCTTCAAGGCTATGGAGAGGATCATCATGGAGCTCATAAACAAAGACATTGGGGACCTACAGACACTAGATCCTACCCAGTTCGGCTTTGTCAAGGGCAGATCCTGCCTTTTGAACCTGGTTGACTTCTTCAAAACAGTCACCAAAGCCATAGATGAAGGGAAGGTAGTCCACACAGCCTATCTGGACCTTGCAAAGGCATTTGACACAATACCCCACTCGGGCATCATAGATAAGCTATCCAGCTTAAATATAAACCCCTATGTCACAAGACGGGTCGTAAACTGGCTCAAAGACAGAACCCACAGAGTGAGAGTTGCTGGAGCCATGTCAGACTCGAAACCAGTCACAAGTGGCATCCCACAGGGTTCTGTCCTGGGACCACTCTTGTTCGGTATATACTTTTCCGAGGTACAGGCAAATGTGGGAGGACTATGGCTCACCAAGTTCGCAGACGACTGCAAACTGGGCGCCATAATCGACTCTCCAGCTGACACAAACATCCTTCAAAAAGGTCTCACAGAGACAGATAACTGGCGCCAGCACCATGGTCTAAAGCTAAATGCCAAAAAATGTATAGTCATACCCTTTGGCAAAAACAATGTGCCCACAAATTACCACATAGGCGGAAACCCATTAAGTACAGAGAAAGTTATTAGGGACCTGGGGACCCAAGTTGATAGCAATCTCTCCTTTGAAAACCACATTGCCAAAGTGGTTAGAAAGACCTTCTACACAGCCCACCTCATCACGAAGGGTTTCACATCTAGATCAAGAGAGGTAATCGTGCCCCTTTATTCATCCCTCATCAGGCCCATCATAGAATACAATGCCCCTTTTGGGATGTACCTTACCCAACACCTGCAGCAATTAGAAAGACCCCAAAAGTATCTCACCAAGAGGATCAAGGGTCTCAAACAGATGCCATATGCTGCTCAGTTAAAAACTCCAGCTCTACTCAGTTGCATACCGCCTACTTCGAGGCGATCTATGCCTGACATACAAAGCTATGTCAAATCCAGAATTAATGGACATGCTCCACCTCAGTAAATCTAAATCCCTTAGAGCCACACGCTCGAGGGACTTGAACCTCAGCACAGAAATAAATAGAACTTACTGGAGGGACAGGTTCATAACCCAGAGGCTCCCTTCGCTCTGGAATAGAATTCCAGTTCATGTGAGGCAGAGCACCTCACTGAATCTCTTCAAGAAGAATCTCGATAGGTGGAAGGGGGATCATAGGTTTGTCCCAGGGATTACTCCCGTGTCACTATTAGACAGAGGCACAGTAAACTAAACCTTAAAAAGGGCACAATATACTCAATTCAAGGGGTGGCGTAAGCCATACAGAATCGGGCTAGGCTTATAATTGCCCCAGGGCAGATAGCCTAGTATGAACCTATGAACCTATGAACCTATGTTGACCAAGGGCTCTGGGTATGGTTCAGGGCCCCCTTACTCATAGGTTCATAGGTGTGTACTAGGCTAATGGCCCTGAAGCCTTTACAAGCCTAGCCCATAGAAGTGCACTGGCATTGTGCCACCCGACATTAGTTCCAAGGGCCTCTATCAAATAGAGCCACTTGAGTGATCCCCGGGGTGAACTTTCTATTTCCCATCAACTCATTAAGATTTCTCTTGAAGAGGGCCAGTAAGATGCTCTGTTTGACATGTATGGGAAGTCTGTTCCAGAGCATGGGCAGTCTCTGGATTATGAACCTGTCCCTCAAGCATGTTCTGTTGATTGTGGTAATGAGGTTGAGGTCTCTGGAGCGTGTGGTGTGGAGGGACTGGGATTTCTTTAGCTGCAGCATTTCCAACAGAGCTGGTGCAGACATGGCTTTGTAAGTCAAGCAGAGATCGCCCCTTAGTAGACAATATAAGACAGAGAATAGCTGGAGTTTTTTTAGTCTGTCCATGTAGGACATGTGTTTAAGGCCTAGGATCTTCTTTGTGAGGTACCTTTGTGGCCTCTCCAGCTGTTGCAGCTGTCTAGTGAGTTACATGCCAAATAGGGCATTATACTCTATGACTGGTCTAATGAGGAAAGAATAGAGAGAAATGATGACCTCTTTCTTCCTGGATGCAAGACCCTTGGTAATGAGGTGGGCCACATAGAAGGACTTTCTGACCACAGTGGCAATGTGGTGGTCGAAGGAGAGGTTGCTGTCAACCTGTGTCCCCAGATCTCTTATAACGCTTTCAGTGTTCAATGGGCTTCCATCAATATGGTAATTAGTGGGAACTGAGTTTTTTTCAAAGGGGATGACAATGCATTTTCTGGCATTAAGCTTAAGGCCATGGTTTTGACACCAGTCATTGGTCTTAGTGAGGCCTTTCTGTAGGATGTCTGCATCACTTGGGAAGTTAATAATGGCTCCCAGCTTGCAGTCGTCTGTGAACATGGTCAGTCAGAGTCTTTCTGTGTTGGCCTGGACTTCTGAGAAGTAGATGCCAAACAGGAGCAGACCCAGGACAGATTGCTGTGGGATTCCACTCATGACTGGTCAGCAATCTGGCTTGGAATCCGCTACTTTCACACTGTGGGTTCTATCTGTAAGCCAATTTACAACCCACCTAACGATATAGGAGCTGATGCCTAGTTTGGTGAGTTTATCAATAATTCCTGAGTGAGGAATGGCATCAAAGGCCTTGGCCAGATTGAGGTAAGCTGTATGAACTGCCTTGCCTTCATCCACAGCTCTGGTGAGTGACTCAAAGAAGTCAACCAGGTTGAGCAGGCATGATCCACCTTTCACAAAACCAAATTGTGTGGGATCTAGAGTTTAGAGATTCCCTATATCCTTGTTAATTAGGTCTGTGATGATGCACTCCATAGCCTTACATATCAGCCTCATCAGGCTAATGGGGCGATCATTTCTAGGGTCTGTAGTCGCTACTCCTTTATGGAGAGGGATGACTGTAGCAGTGCGCCATTCGGTAGGGACAAAACCTGAGGTAAGGCTGTGAGTGAACAGAGCACACATATGTGGTGCCAGTTCACTTTGTAATTAATGTAGAACACAGCCAGGGATATTGTCGGGTCCCACTGAAGCTGTATTCTTGGCCTTGGACAATGCAGCTTTAACCTGTCCTAGAGTAATGCTGGGTGCCTGACATTCTTCCAGTACTGAGATTGGTCCTTGGGGGGAGTTAAAGTTGGCACTGAATCTGTTGGCCAGTATGTTGGCAATATCTGTTGGCTCAGTATAGCAGGTACCATTGTGCAGTAACTCAGAGCAAATCTGGGTATTGCCGTGGAGATTCTTGATATAACTAGAGAAGGCTTACTCCAAGGTAAAGCTGTAATTGTTATCTCCAAATTGTCTGATACTGACTGTTTAAATTATATTGTTGTAAAGAACTGTTTGCTAGAATGTTTTTAAGTTAACACCTGAAGCTTATAGAAAAAGGTTTTGTGAGCATAGACGCAAGGCAGATGAAAGTGTGTGTGAATATGTTGCTGAACTAAGAACTTATTTACATAGGTGGGTGAGCGGATGTCAGGTTACCACTTTTGAAGGGCCGGCAGACTTTTTGGTGTGGGAACAAGCCCTTAGCACTTTGCCTGAGGACATGAAAATCTGGTTAGCTGATAGACAATGTACTACTGCATGCAAATAAGTTGGGGAAGAAGAGAGACCTATACCTAGCAAGCAGGGCATCACTGCACAGGAAAGGGACACCCAGTGCTGCTCATGGGTCAAAGGGAACCCATGGTGGGCAGCCCAGACTTCCCCAACAGAGTCCACCAGTAGCAGGGGAAGCCATTGATCCAGGTACACATCCAGGACCAAGGGTTAAATGTTTTAAATGCAACCAGTGGGGCCATATAGCATATAGATGTTCACGGCAGCAAGGTGGGGAACAAAAGGTGGGAGAGCCAGTAAGTGGGAATGACAAAATGCCAACAGTAGGTTGTCTTGAGGAAACAAGGGTACCAAACTACCACAAGAGGTTATATCCTATCTTAGTGAATAGGAAAGGGGCCATGGTTAAGAGAGACACAGCCTCTGACCTAACAATTGTGAAGCCTGCAATGGTTACAGAGGAGCACTACTTGTTTGGGCAGTAAACTCCAGAGCTTTAGGAGGGATCCCATTCCAAATACCTTTGGCTAGGGTTCACCTTGACTGGGATGGTGGAAAAAGAAGCCAGCAAGTAGGTGTGATTGTGGCTATCCCTGCAGATGTCCTGATAGGGAATGATTTTGATAATGCAGTACCATGTGGGCATGCAGTTTTATGCAGTCAGGCTTAGAAACAAGCATGTGGTTCTGGTAGCCTGCACACTTGCAGCCAAGACTAGTAAGGTGGTTACTTCAGAGAGGGTGGTACACTGTAGCAGTGAGACTGAAGGTGAGCCACATCTGCTTGTGGGTACTGATGTTCCCTTGGACAGAGTGACTGCAAGGGCAGAGGTGAGTAGTAGTACCCAGGCTAACAGTGAGATACCGCTGTCAGCGAATACTAGACTTCCTGTAGAAGGGGGAGCTGGGAAGGGTTACTAAGAGATAGCTGGGACAGGCTCAGCTGTCAGACCCTACATTACAAGGCATGAGGGAGGTAGCTAGTGAGGCACCTGATTCATAAGAAAAGGGAAAATCTGTATACTACTGGGACAAAGGGTTACTGTATAGAGAGTGGCCCCTGAGGGAAGGCTAGAGGATGAGAGAATACAGCAGTTGGTAGTGCCCAGAGCCTACCACCTGGCACTTCTAGTCATAGCTCATGATATTCTCTTTGCAGGTTATATGGGCTTAACATGTACAAAGAGACGTATTATGCAGAACTTTTATTGGTCTGGGATTTCCAGAGATGTAACACGGCACTGCAGGACCTGTGAGCAGTGCCAAAAGGTAGGTAAGGCAGTAGACAAGGTGAAAGTTCCTTTGATGTCTTTGCCTGTGAGGAGCCATTTCAGAGGATAGCTATGGATACTGTGGGGCCTCTGAGTACCCAAAGTTCCACAAGGAAAATTTATATCCTAGTGGTAGTAGATTATGCTACCAGAGACCCTGAGGCAATGGCTCCGTCCTCCATTGAGGCAGAAAAGGTGGCAAATGCTTTGTTAGAAATTTTCAGCTTGGTAGGTTTTCCAAAACAAATACTGACTGACAGAGGTGCCAATTTCATGTCAGACCTGCTGGCTTGTCTGTGGAAGTACTGTGGTGTGAAGCACCTAAAGACCACCCCCTACCATCTCCAGATGAATGGCCTTGTTGAGAGGTTAAACTCTACACTCAAGTCCATGCTATGGACATTTGTAGACAAGTTTAAAAGGGAATGGGACAAATATTTGCCCCATCTGTTGTTTGCTTACAGAGAGCTGCCCCAGGAATCCACAGGTTTTTCACCCTTCAAGTTGCTGTATGGGCATAGGGTGAGGGGGACTTCTAGATTTGATTCGAGATAAGTGGAAGGGTGAGTGCGTATCCCGCAAGGAGTCTGTTGTGGCATACATCCTAAACCTCACGTTAAGGCTCAGGAAACTCATGGGCTTGGCCCAGGAGAAACTGGCAGAAGCCCAACAACAGAAAAAGGTCTGGTAGGACAGGAATGCTCAAGCTAGTGAGTATGCTGTAGGGTAGCAGGTAATGGTTCTCATTCCTGTCAGGCACAACAAGCTGCAGGCAGCTTTGGAGGGAGCCTACAATGTGGTAAGGAAGGTCAGTGATGTTAAATACACAGTAGAACTGCTAGGCAGGAGGCAGGGGCACAAATTGTACCATGGTAACATGATGAAACCTTACCATGATAGGGAGGCCCTTGTGCTGAGTATTTGCAGTGGATTGCAGGAGGAGTCTGAGGGTGATCTGTTTACTGATCTCCTCAGTGAGGCTCAGACTGACACCTCAGTGGAAGGGGTAGCAATGTCTCAGCAGTTATCCCCTGCCCAGGTTCGAGAAATATGAACAGTGTTACAGGTTTTTGGGGGCATGTTCACTGGGAAACCATGGTGCACCCACCTGGTGCAGCACCATGTGGATACAGGATGCCAAAGGCCTATTAAACAGGCCCATTATAGGGTGCCCGACAGAGTCAAACAGACTCTGAGGGAGGAGATACATGAAATGTTGGAACTAGGGGTAATTCAGGAGTCCAGCAGTCCCTGGGCCTCCCCCGTGGTGCTGGTACCAAATAAGGATGGCAGCACCAGGTTCTATGTGGACGACAGGAAAGTAAATAGTCACACAGTGTCAAATGCTCACCCCATGGCTAGGACAGATGAAGGCTTAGAAAAGCTGGGTGTGGCTAAGTATCTTACCAACATTGAGCTTACCAAGGGTTACTGGCAGGTACCCTTGCCTCCGCTCCCAGTGATAGGGAGAGGTCAGCCTTTCTGACTCCTTTTGGCTTGTATGAGTTCAGAAAGATGCCCTTTGGGATGAAAAATGCCCCAGTGACTTTCCAGAGGCTGGCAGATCATATCCTAGAAGGAGCAGAAGATTTTGCCCTTGCTTACTTAGATGATATGGCCATCTACAGCCATTCCTGGCAAGAGGACCTTCAGTATGTCATGGAGGTGCTAGGCAGAATACAGAGGGCACGGTTGACCATTAAGCCCAGCTAATGTCAGGTGGGTATGGCAGAGGTCTCTACCTGGGACACAGAGTGAAGAGTGATAAGATCAGGCCAGAACCCATCAAAGTGAAAGCCATTCAGGCATGGCCTGCCCCGATTACCAAAAAGCAGGTGAGGGCATTCCTAGGGACAGCAGGGAACTACAGAAAGTTCGTCCCCAATTATAGTACCATAGCTGCTCCCCTCATAGACCTGACAAGGAAAACAGACCAGATAAGTAGTGTGGACCCTAGCATGTGAGCAGGCATTCCAGAAGCTTGAAGGAACTTTGGGAGGACGCCCTATGTTAGCCAGACCAGATTACAGCAAATAATTTAATGTGCAGGTGAATGATTCAAACCATGGGGTGGAGGCTGTAGTTAGCCAGGTTTCCTCAGAGGGAGAAGAGCACCCAGTGGTGTATCTCAGTTGTAGGTTCCAACCCAGGGAGGAATGCTGTGCAGTTGTAGAAAAGGAATGCCTACCCATAGTGTGGGCCCTGCAGAAACTTCAGACTGGCCACTCGGCTGAGATCTTAACCCTATAGGTGTGCCAGTGTGGAGTCTTACTGGGGATCTGGAGAAAGAGGGAGAAACCAGCCCCAGACTGACTGTGATCTGTGTGCTCTTAAGGGAAATTGTACTTTAGTGTGTTTGTACTTGTCATCTACCCAATGTGTACATCCCTCACTGATGCTAGTGCTGAGGATTGAGGCTCCTTGATTATTGGGCCAGTGCAGTGGCATCACACAGTCCTTTGCCACAGACCTTCAAGAGGGACACTGGCAAACATATGTGAATAGTGTTACAAGAAATTGGAGATAGACCTCAAGTAAGAGAAAAATTCTTTCAGTATTAAGAAAGGAGAAATACGTGCTTATGAGAGTAGAGACAAGAGAGTAGAAGATGAAGTTATTGTAAGTCTAGTAGGAGTAGGGGGTTAAATTTTAATGCAAAAGGTGGACATGACAGGAAGAGAGGACGACAGATGAGAGGAAGGATGGATGGGGACTAGGAGCCTGTCGTGGTGGGTGGGTACAGTGACAGAGCCAAGTACCATTTAGAAGGTTTTTGAGAGCAGTCTTAAATTTCTGTGGGTGAGTAATATTTCTGATGTGTAGTGGAAGTTTGTTCCAAGCTTTGACAGAGGAGTTGCTATACAAGTTTTGCCCAGTTTTGCTTTTAGGTTTGTAAATAGTGAGATGGTTTTGTTCAGAAATTCAGAGAGATCTGGGGGGAGAGACTAGTGAGGACAGGTCAGGGCAAGAGGAGGCCTGGTACAAAATAGAATGTATGATCTGAAGCTGGGAGAGGGGAAGTTGGTGGGGAAATTCTAACCAGTTTAGGTTTTTGAGGGGAAGACAGTGGTGAGACTGGTAGGTCTGACCTGCTGCAAATCTATCAGTTTCATTTTAAGCAGATTCTAGTTTAGACAGGAGAGAGGATTGCAGGTTTGTGAGGATTTAAGAGACATAGAAGAGGCTAGGAAGAAGGTAAGCATGGAATAGTGAAATTTTTGAACTAGTGGTGATAACATTTTTATTGCAATACAGATGTCTGAGTTTTTGATGTTTTTTTTAAGCTACAGGCAATATGATCAAATATGAGTTGGTCATCTATGATGACCCCCCCCCCCCTCCCAGAAGCTTGGTGTGAGACTCAACTGAGATAGGTGTATTGTTTATGGAACAGATAGAGAAAGAATATTTGAGATGGTTCAGGGTTTTGGGGGGGGGGGATTAGGAGTCTGGAGGTTGCATTGCTTTTTTGCCAAACAGCTGCAGAACTTTCCCTAATCTGTGGTGGTTGTATTACCCAAAGAGCTTCATAAAGGCCCATTTCAATTTTCAGTCAGGATTATAAAGTATTTATGCCTATACTAGTTAAGAGAATGGGAAGGGTGTTTCCAAAATTGATAGGTATGTTATCAATGTGGTTTTGTGGAGGAGAGATAACATTTAACAACACTCACACAACAATGATCATCCAAAGGAAGCAAGGTGCAAGAAAATGCAACTATTCCTCTTGGGCACTGATGCACTGAAAGCATTCAAAAGAGTCAGGTGGGATTTTGTGAGAAGAGCAATCGTAGCATTTGCATTGCCTGACAAAATTCTAAGGTTAATTTGGAGTATATATAAGGGGTTGGAAGCAAGAATTAACTTGGAAAGGTTCCTCTCCAACAAACTTGTCTTTGAACAGGGGAATCAGGCAGAGGTGACTTCTTTCCCCGTTGTTATTGCTTTATATTTAGAGTAACTGTCAGAGATAATAAGAAATTCATGGATATAACTGGTATGGTAATCAAGAACAGATAGTTTTATGCACATATGATATTGCTTTGTACTTCACAAATATAGAAAAGGACATTTTGGTGTGTGGAAAATTTTGAAACCATTTGAATTCTTTTCAGGATATAAAATAAATGAAGTTAAGTAAAAAGTAGCAGTAAACTATGATTCAACATTAGCAATATTTATGTGGACATGATAAGATAAAGTATTTACATGAATGGCTTAAAAATTCTATTATGGAAGGTACAGCAATATGGGAGTAGACTAAACAAAAAATAATACTAAAACTGAGAAGCTGGAAGGTCTTAATCATAATTATGGGTAGTAAGATACAACCAGTGAAAATGTTTCTAGTCCCTTTAGTTTTATACATAGCTATAATTTTGTTTTATTTAAAGATCGCCAGTGTACTTTTTCTTAAGGTTAAATGTTAATGTAACCAGGCAGGGGTTTTCTCTTTCCACTTTGTTATTTGAGTTATATTTAGAACTACTGGCAAAGAAAATAAGGGACTCAGAAATTCAAGGACATGGTTGGTATGGTGTTCAAGAAAAGTTGGCATTATTTGCAGATGATATTATTTTGTACCTGATGGAACCAGAAAAGGACATCTCAATGTTGTGGAATATTCTAAGATAGTTCTGGGTTGTTCTGGGATATACATTAATGAGGATAAAACAAAGGCTATAGATGTAAACTGCATACCCGCACATGAATTGGTCCAACAATACACATATTTATGGAGACATGATAAGATGAAGTGTTTGGGAGCATGGATTAAAAATAATTTGGTTATGGCAGCTAAAGACATGGGGAAGAAGACTTAACAAAATAGGGTATGTGAATTGAGAAATGGGAGGCTCTTGCATATGGATATGGCTAGCAAGATATTAACAGCAAAAATATTTTTTGTCCAGATAATACACAGGTCAGGCATATTTTTATCAACCAGAGGAGAAGTTGTGGACAGTAATTAATAAAGAGTTGAAGGATTTTATTTGTGAAGGGAAGTGGATGAGAGTCAAGTGGGATAAGTTGATCATCCTAACAGAACAAGGATGTTTAATATTATCTGATTTTAAGGAATATTTCAGAGCTACTCAGTTAAGGCTCTTACACATAACACAAACAGAAAGCTACAATTGAAAGTGCAAAGGGATGATGATGAAACAGGGGTGTAATTAAAGAAATAAGGAGAGAATGGGATTTTGAAAGCAGATCCCTAAAGAGAATAACAACAATTGTTCAGAATATTATATTCATAAAGTAGCAAAACGTATACTAAGAACTAAGGCAACATGGGAACAGAGAAAGGAGATTCTACCAATAGGCATAACTACAATTAGGGGTATATAAAGTAGACAGGGGGGGGCAGAATTTACTGGAAGAAGCTGGCAAAGGAACCAAGGTATTGGTAACAAATAATTATAGAAGGAATGGTAATAGAATGGGAAGAGGCCAAGAAGACATTTGGATTGTAGGCTAGTGCTTGCCTTCCCTGTCTAGGACTGATATCAGAATATAAAAGAGAGAAAGGGATAGGGGACTCCTAAATGAAAAAAAAACTGTACTGGTTGAGTTTTTAATTGAATCTAGAACAGAAGCTGCTGTTAAAAAGGGATAATTAGTAGGGCATATAAATAATGAAAGATAACAATAGGAATCAATCAGAAGAGGTCAGAAAAGATTGGGAAGAGAGGTTTGATATGCAATTCACAAAGACAAAATGGGAGGACATATGTATGGCTCCCAAATATTCAACAAAGTCTAGAAGATTTAGGACTTTTGCTTGAAAGTGTTTGCATAGATACTTTTATACCTGAAGCAGACTCAAAATATTTTTTTTCTTAGGCAGGTGACAAATGTTGGAGGTGTGATAGGGAAAAAAGAGGTAACTGAGAACATATGTTTTGGGAGTGTAATGAGTTGTCAGACTTTAATAATTCCCTGCAGAGTACTCTGTCATGAATACTTGATCAAATGAATACAACTAAAGAAATACATTTTTGAGCTGGGATACAGGATGTGAATTGCCTAATAAGGCATTATTTATTTCTGATGGCTGACAAAAAAAATTACTAGAAAATGGAAATGAAAATCTAAACCAACTATACTTGAAGTGGTGAATACTGTAACAGAAGTAAAGAAACAGGAAGTGGGATCTTTAGAAAATGGTAGGAACAAACTGCATAGAAAAAGATGGAAATTGTGGGAACAATACATGCAGAAATATGTTTTGGAGCAAGAACGGGTTTAAAGAGAAGGCAAGAATTCAATCATTTATATAAGTGTGCTTAGATTATACATCACACATATTGTTATATATCATATAATCTTTGTAAAGTGAACTTGTTAATATGGTTTGATTATTTTTAGATAAATGTAAGCTTGCCTATGTCACAAGTGATAATTCAATAAAGATGTTTAAAAAAGGCTAAATCTTAATGTTTTCTGAAAGTATATAAGCTGTTTTACACATCTGGGAGGGGGATAAAGATAAGACAAGGACAGCAATTAGTGTAAGTAGGACCACAGTCTATAATATGCGTTTTAGCATGGATAACCTTAATTTTAGGTTTGTTAATGCCTAAGGTACAGAAGTCAATTTGGAACAACTGTTCCTTTCAGGAGGGTTAAACTTCATTATTTGCAGTTGTGTGTTTGTTGTAAGTTAAAATTTTCTGCATGTTCTGGGGTGTGCTTGCTTTTTTGTTTGAGGGTTTTCATTAAAACAAAAAGTCTTGTAAAATGTGGCATAGGTTCAAATGGAGATGGCAAGAAACAATTGTATAAAGGATCAACCTGACAAACATAATTGGTGCATGTAACAAAACAGATGGAAACAGACATTTAAAAAAGTTGTCATATATAATAGGTACGAATAATGACTTCTTATCATAATGGCTACACTAAACATATTATGACCATTTGAGATGGAGAACAAAATGAAAAGGCAAAGGAAGACAATGTTAAAAGAAAATTTATTGTAAGGGTTAAAAGTAAGAGAAGTACTGAAATTGACAGATATGAGGTATGGGACACAGTTATACTTCTTTTGGGGATCAAGACACATGAGGTAAGAGCCTTTATTTTAATAAATTAAAAGCTGTTTTCTGACAGTATTTTTGAGGCTGCACAGATTATGGAAATATTTCTATGTGAATATGAGAAAAGACGGAATGATAATCAGTGGAATGAATATGTAGTTAAAGCATTATTTCAGGAAACAAAAAAGAATATACATATACAGTTCCAGACAGAAATTGAAAGAAAGACTAAAAAGATTATTTGTAAAAATGTGATAGACATTTCTAAAGTTTTTGCTAACAGGGGATTATGGACTGGGGGTGGTATTGTAATGTTGTTTTGAAAATGGAAAATGACAGAATTATACATATTCAAATATTATAATGGTTAAAAGGAAAAAGAGTGTGGTATAATACTGGGGACAACCAAGGACATGTTTCTTTTGCGGTAAAGAAGGACATTTAGTAAATAATTGTGATAGGAATAAATGTTATATATGTGGGAAAACTAGGAATGATGCAAAGAAATGTGAACTTGAATATTAAGGACATACATGGATGGATTGTGAAGAAAAAGATAATGAAATAGACAGTGAAAATAAGACTCGGGGAAAAGAACAGAATGAAGAAACAAAATAAACAGTGGAAGACATTCTAGAAAAAGAAAAATATGGTAATAAAAAACAAGAGGAAGAAGAGGAAATAAAAAAATATTCTGAAGCCAGTGATGAAGAAGATTTAAGTTGGAAAATAGTGAAAGAAAAAAGAATTCAGTATGTAAAACAGTTAAAGACAGAAAAGGGAAATTTGGAAGTATATATTCAAAGGAGAAAAAGAAAGGAAATGGATGAAACAGCATTTTCCTTTACATGAGGAGAAAGGGTAACAAATAGTTTGTTTATTTCAGCAAATGTTAACAGTATAAACGATATCTATAGAAGAATAATGATTTTAGAATGGTGTAAAAAATGTAATGTAGACATAAGCATTTTAGGGGATATAAGATTCTTAATAATTGAAGAAAGATTACAAAAAGAAACAATATGGAATAGAGAAATAATACATAATTTTAGTAAAGATCAATTTTCAGCGATAGCAATTTTATGTAAAAAAAATAATAAAAATTCTACACATATCAATAATAACACAGCTATGGAAAGATCATATTACTATGAGTGATTTCTACAATAACTGGTCAGAATGGTGGATTACTTTTAAGAAAAAGTATAAAATATGCTTTTTACAATGACAGAATGAGACAAGAAATAAAGAAAATAAAGCTGTATTAAAACATATGGAGAGGTATTTGAAAATCCAGAAAGAAATAAAAAAGAATACTATGACAGAGGGAAAGAATTATATAAAAGAAATTATGGGAAAGTTAAAGACTCATTATATAAGCAAAAGTATCTGTTACAAGATAAAAAAGAAGAGGTATCAGCTTATTTGAATAAAATAGTAAAAGAGAAGAGCACTGTGATGAGAGAAATGAAAGCTAAACAAGGAGAAATAAAAAGAAGTCAAACTCAGTTTATGGAAATTTTAATAAAGCATACAGAAATGCTTAAAATAACAAAGGGGAAATATAAAAAGCATGGGGAATAAAGACATTTTCAGAACAAAGAACAAGGAAATTGAAAAATAACTTAGAGGAATTAAATACAATATTTAATCACTTAAATATAGAGTTGGAAGTAGGCCCTGATAGAATTGGTTTTGAAATGTATAAAAATCTAGAAACATGTCAAAGAAAATATTTATTATTGCTTTTAAATGAATGGTTGAATGATGGATTTAAGCATAAGAAATGATGTAGTGGGGTATTAAAAGTTAAATAGAAGAAAGGGAAAAAGAAGACATAAATAGTTGGAGACTGATAATGCTGAATAATACAGATTCTAAGATTTTTATGAAAATGATACAATGAAGACTTGAAAACAAGATGAAATACATTATGGAAGAAAGTTTGTATGTTTTATAAGGAAAATGATGTCAAGAATTATTAATGGTAAAAAGAGAATTGGCAGCTGATATCTTAGAAAGCAGGAGTCAAAACTTATGATAGGATTTAATTTCAGTAATAAAATCAGAAACATTTTTATGTCAACCTATATATTTAATAAAATAAAGATTTTTGTAAATGGGTGGATATGAAAGGAAATACAAATGGGTAAAGGAATAAGACAAGGTTGCCCTGCAAGCAGTATTTTATTTGTTTTAGTTATGAATGTGGTTGATAGTGAGGTAAATATGAAACTGAAGAAAATAAAACAATATTGATTTAATATGCAGATTATATGATTGTAATAGCCAAAAACAGTTTAGGCTTGAGAGAAGCGATAATTTGTGCAATTGATTGTTTGAGAGATACAGGTTTGACATTAAACAAAAACAACAGCAAAAGAATGGGAAAAACAGAAGTAATAGCAGATATTCAATTTACAACAAAAGATCTTAATGTGTTAAGTATAAATGTTGATAAAATGCATATAATACAAATGGGAAATATTTAAACATTTAAAAGAAATGTGTTTATTATGGAAAACATATGGACTGATATATAGGAGAAAAGTGAATTTGCTAAACTCAGTATTGATAGGTAGAATTACTTATCTATTAAGTGTGTTTATGATTCCAATAAAGTATGAGAAACATTTGTTAGAAATACTTTTTTTCATTCATTTGGGGTTCTAGATTAAATACAGTGAAAAGAGGAGTATTTACATGGATAGAAAGGAAGGAAGTTTAGGACTGTTAAACACAATAATTTATGCAGCAGTATGAAGAACACTGAAAAATAATAAAAAGCAATAAAAGAATAAAGAAAAGTTGTCATGGGGACTCTAACGTTAATTAAAAAAAGATGAAACTATGGAATATAAAGATTAATAAAATAGAAGATAAGATGCTTAGTATAAAAATGTAATGAGGCAATATTATTGTATTAATTCATGGGAAATCTATCATATGAAATGACTAATGCATTCAGAGAAAGAAATGACTGGTGCAGTAAGAGAGTGGAATCTCAAGATTTTTTATGGAGATTAGGAATAAAAGACTACCAGTTAAATTTAATATGCTATATAAAAAGAAAAGTGAAAGAATTTGTTTACATTGTGGTCAAGAGGAAACCTCTGAACATTTTAAGGGATGTCTGAAAATAAAGAAATTGTGGGCTAAATTAGGTGAAAAAAAATGTTGAATGTTTCAGAAACAGAAATTATATAAATTTGGAAATGACTGAACATGGATATTATAAGAATATATGAAAAGAGCAAAAAATAAGAATAGATAAAAATTGTTTTATGTAATATGGGTAATATTGAAGGAAAGAATGAATGAAATTATGTTTAATGGAAAATAGACATTGCCAACAACACTGAAAAAGATTAGATTGTGGTTGTGGTCAAAGGAGTAGGGGGGTCTATTCTAAATAATGATGTATAAATATGATGAAGAAAGAATAATTCTTATGTACAAATAGGAATGGGTATATAACCTTTACTGCAAATTCGTTATTTATATAAATATTTTTGTTTGCAAATAAGATGTAAATAAAGGACTCCTACTCTTTTCAATAGGTGCCATTAGATCTTTTACATCTACCTGAGCTACCACCAATTCAAGCAGATGGGGCCTTGGTTTAACATCTCATCTGAAGGATAGCATGCTCAGGAGTACAGCACCTCCCTTATGCTGCACTGCAGTGTCAGCAATTGATCTGCCTGATGTGGGAATAGAACACAAGGCCTTCTGCACCAAAGGTGAGTGTACTACCTGTTTCAGCACTGACAAAAATGACAAGAGTGCAACTTTTACAAAACAGTGGAAAAGAAATGCATAACTTGTCAGTTATCTTCAGAGTAACATAAAAAATTATCAGCACATAAATATATAATGTTGGCATGATTTTAGACCTAAAATGAGTATGCACATTTGTATTAAAGTCATCTATTCATTCTCTGTATATGTTGAAGCATAAAAAATATATTTGAACATTGGTGTTTATCTTAAAAATTCAACATGCAGCTGTTCTTTTGCCTTTGAGGGCAGAAAACCAGTCCATTTAATTTTATATTATGCCAGTAACATTCCCTGAAAATTTCATGACTAAATGTTGAACCGTTTTGGAGGTAAATTCAAAGAGTAAAAATAGGGAAAATCAACCAGTATTCTCTGGGTAGACTGGCTGAAAATCCTCAGCAGTTAAGGGGTAATGTACTGTAGATTTATTACATTTTTGAAAAAAAAAAATCAATCATTCTCACTCAGTATGGGTTTGTGTCAAACAGAACATTTAAATAAAGTAATATAATATAATAATAATATAATATAAACATATATTATGTAATATAATTTTGAAGGAAAGGAAATCAACTCAGCCACGGTGGTTGAACCGTGGGCATAAACTACTGCCCCAGCAAAGCCTACACAGACAAGTGAAATGGTGAATAGCATCCCCGGCAACCAAAAAGCAATTTATCTGTAGGTCTCTGTTGGACTTTTTTTAAATAATATACTGCATAGCTCCTGTCTGTACTACATATCATCAGGCTGAACCAAACTACTATACACTCTTTTATCTACCCCAGTTTATCTAACCTAACCTCATCCTGTAATAGTAGTCTGTTTATCCCTTTCCACTCTCCTTTATCCTTATACTTTCCTTCCTCTCTACGCTCCTAATTTTAATCTAAATAAAAATATTTTAACCTCTCCTGGTCACTCTACTCTACTCTCTCTCTCTCTCTCTCTCTCTATATATATATATATATATATATATATATATATAACTTGCCTGACTTCACTGATTGTTCCTGATGGGTCCTTTGTGGTGAGTTAGATCCAACAGCTACCTCCATTCAGTCTTTAATCTCACATGTTTGCTTTTTCCCAGTCACCATTTTTCTCGCCTGCATACTTTCACTTTGTTTCTTCTCCCAGCATGCTTTGCATGGTTTAAACCACTCCACAGCATTCCCTGCCATCTTTTCTTCCTCATGTTAAACAATCTAGCCAATTCTCTCCTTTCTCTCGTAAACGATAAGACAGGTCATCTAGCAATGTGTTCTAGCTGCGAGCACCAGTATTTTTATGAGGTACACAGAATTTCCAACTGGTAATGTTTGCATTTGACTGATTTGAACCTCCATCTCTTGGATTTTGCAACACAGTTACATTAGGTTTTTAAAGTGTTTACTGGCTGGTTATACTGTGTTAATATCATAGGAGAGTTTATTTTAAAAGCTTGTATACAGCTTCCCCACTAGAAATATTTACTGCTGGGACTATGTTTTTGAGTTTGCTATCCTTATTTACAGTGTTTTTGAAGCTATTGTGTTTTGGAAGCTTATTGATGGTGCTGTGTTTTTAAAGCTACTATCCTTACCTACTGGTTTGCAGTCAGCTGGGTTTGGTCTTTCAGGGGATCATTAGCTGGCTTGTGTCTCATGGATGGTAATATCCTTGTGCAGTAATTTGTAAAAGACATTGATACAGATACTCTGGAAGCAATTATTACTGGGACTGTTTTTGCTAATATCACTCTCCTTTACTACTGCACTGAAATCAGCTCTGTTTATTAACTACACTGCTCAGTGTTTTGCATAGTTATCAATAGTTCTGTAATAGTGGTTCATTTATCCCTTTCCACTTTCCTATATACTTATAATTTCATTCCTCTCTGCACTATATCTGTGTTTGAACTGAGAGACAGCAAATGTAATACAGAACATGGTCTGTTAAAGCTTTATATGGAAAGGAATATCCTGCTATGCCCTTACCTTGACCTCAGTGGCACTGGGATAGGTTCAGACCTCTTAAAAGTACATTGTGCTATATTAACTGTCTGTTATGAACTGAAAGTAAGAATTCACTGTATATATATTCTCACCTGCTGATAGACTCTCTATTATTACCTATCTTACCTCTTCCCAACAACCAGAGTTAACTTCTGTAGTCGATCTCAGATTGTGTTTGTATAAAGTCATATTCTCTCTGTAACCTTGTATTCTTTTTTTTCCCCTCTTTATAGGTTGAATTGTGGGCATATCTACTTCCCTAGCAATGCCAACACAGACAAGCAAACTGGTGAGTAACATCCCCAGCAACCAAAAAGCTATTTATCTGGTAGACTGTTGGACTTTTTTAAATAATACACTGCATAGCCCCTATCTCTACTACATATAGCCAGGCTGAACCAAACCACTATAGACTCTTTTTAACATCCCCAGTCTATCTAACCTAACCTCATCCTGTAATAGTAGTGTGCTTATCCCTTTCCACTCTCCTTTATCCTTTTACTTTCCTTCCTCTCTACGCTCCTCATTTTAACCTAAATAAAAACATTTTAACCTCTCCTGGCCACTCTACTTTACTGTCTCTATATCTAACTTACCTGACTTCAATGATTGTTCTTGACAGGTCCTTTGCAGCGAGTTAGATCTAACAGCTACCTCCTTTCAGTCTTTAATCTTACCTGTCTACTTTTTCCCATTCACCATTTTTCTCACCTGCATTCTTTCACTTTGTTTATTCTCCCAGCATGCTTTGCATGGTTTAAACTACACAGCGTTCCCCACCATATTTTCTTCCTTGCACTAAACAATCTAGCCAGCTCTCTCCTTTCTTTCTTAAAAAATAAGGCAGGTCATCTGGCGATGTGTTCTAGCTGCGAGCACCAGTATTCTTATGAGGTACACAGAATTTCCAATGGTAATGTTTGCATTTGACTGACTAAACCTTCGTCTCTTGGATTTTGCTACAAAGTTACATTAGGTTTTTAAAGTGTTTTCTGGCTGGTTATACTGTGTTAATATCATATCAGAGTTTCTTTTAAAAGCTTGTATACAGCTTCGCCACTAGAAATATTTACTGCTGGGACTATGTTTTTGAGTTTGCTATTCTTATTTACAGTGTTTTTGAAGCTATTGTGTTTTGGAAGCTTATTGATGGTGCTGTGTTTTTAAAGCTACTATCCTTACCTACTGGTTTGCAGTCAGCTAGGTTTGGTCTTTTAAGGGATCATTAGCTGGCTTGTGTCTCGTTGATGGTAATATCCTTGTGCAGTAATTTGTAAAAGGCATTTTATACAGATACTCTAGAAGCAATTATTAGGGACTGTTATTGCTAATATCAGTCTGCTTCTGCACTGAAATCAGCTGTGTTTATTAACTACACTGCACAATAATTTTGCATAGTTATCAATAGTTCAACAGGGCAACCTATACTGTTTAATCTGTTCCTTAAAAATTGTACCTACAAGTGTTGGTGAAACTTCTGCATTTTATTCTGTTAGGAAGATTATGCATATGATAACTTTTGAGTAGATGTTGTAAGAACTGTTTTTTTTCCTCTGAGGGACAGCTAATGTTTAACTGCTTTTGAACCACGAGATAGCAACTGTTTTATCTGTTTTGGAACTGAGAGACAGTATATGTGCTATATCTGTTTTTGAATTGAGAAACAGCAAATGTAATACAGAACAGGGTCTGTTAAAGCTTTGTATGTGAAGGAATATCCTGCTATGCCCTTGTCTTGACCTCAGTGGCACTGGGATAGATTTAGACCTCTTAAAGGTACACTCTGGTATATTAACTGTCTACTATAAACTGAAACTAAGAATTCACTGTATATATATTCTCACCTGCTGATAGACTCTCTATTATTAGCTATCTTACCCCTTCCCAGCAACCACAATTAACTCCTGTAATCACTTTCAGATTGTTTTTGTATAAAGTCATATTCTCTCTGTAACCCTGTATTCTTTTTTTCCCTCTTTATAGGTTGAATTGCGGGCATAATCAACTTCCCTAGCAAAGCCAACACAGACAAGCAAACTGGTGAAAAACATCCCCAGCAACCAAAAATCAATTGTCTGTAGGTGTCTGTTGGACTTTTTTTTAAAAATATACTGCATAGCCGTTGACTCTACTACATATCGCCAAGCTGAACCAAACCACTATACACTCTTTTTAACTTCCCATTCTGTCTAACCTAACCTTGTCCTGTAATAGTGGTTCATTTATCCCTTTCCACTTTCCTATATACTTATACTTTCGTTCCTCTCTATGCTGCTCATTTTAACCTAAATAAAAACATTTTAGCTTCTCCTGGCCACTCTACTCTACTTTCTCTATATATAACTTTCCAGATTTCACCGTTTGTTCCCGAAGGGTCCTTTGTGGTGATTTAGGTCCAGCCCACTCCATTTGCTCTTGCTATGCTTGGGCTCACTCAACTACCCTACCCTACTTCCATTCCCAACCACCCTGGGCTCCTGACCTTTATACTTAACAAGTCACTCCCCTAAGCCTCACTCTCACTCCTACCTCATAACTAACAGGCCACTTCCCTACTCACTCAGATCCAGCTATAGATTAGCCTCTCTTTTTTCATAATCCCATATACATTCACACACACACTATCCACATTCTGTGGTCTGTTCAGACCAATCGCCCCATTCAATCTCTCCACTCTAAATACACTATACAAATAGCATCAAAACAAAACCCACTATTGAAATATACCTACATAACATCTATTCACTACTCCCTCACCTTCTCAGGACAAAATACTATCATATACATTTATAATAGTAATTACCCTCACTACCGCTGCACACTTAACCTCCTACCATCATATTAGTAACCCAAGGTCTCAACCTAAATCACCAACCTAGCCACTCGCTACTCAAGAAAAAACAGTTGTACTACTAATATCACCATCAATCTACAACCTCTCAAACTTTAACCTTGCTTCATTCACAGAACCTCTGTACCAATTAAAAATCCACAGTTCCATAAATTACAACACATTTATAGCAAAATGCTTAAAAACTATTCTTCAAATAGCATCCCAAATCATATGCAGTGGTGATGTACACCCAAATCCTGGTCCTACAATCAACAACAGTCCCCACTGCAACCATTCGAACAACATTCTAAACTTCCCCAGGAAACCCTCTGATCTCTTAATACTTAACATAAACATAAGAAGCATATTGAACAAAATATCAGAACTGCATGCCACTCTGACCCTTTACTCCCTTGACATAGTTCTTCTCACAGAGACCTGGCTAAAACAGCAACTCAAAGACAATGAGTTTGTTCCCCCTGGGCATAATGTTGTTAGACAAGACAGGACATCCAAAAGAGGTGGATGTGTTGCTCTGCTCTTCAAAAATGACCTGAACATTGACATGGTAGTCAACGAACAACCAAAGTTCAGTAACACACAAACAATATTCACCAATAAAAATAAACTCAAAAAAGCACCTATATATAATCGGTACCTACTTACCCCCTGGCAACAGCAATGATAAAGTAGAATCCATATTAGAATGGGCATCCTATAATTTCCTATAAGAAACAATCATACTGGGTGACCTAAATACTGATTGGTCCTGCTGTTACTCACCCAACCTCACCCCATAAAGCACATCAACCTACATGGATTCACTCAATTAATGAAAACCAAAATCCAAGTAGATAAAGTATCCAAAAAGGAATCCATCCTAGATTGGATCCTCACTAACCAGCTATCTCAATCCTACCTCTCCAGTTTCCTTCCAGACACCCTCAGCGCTCACTTTCCCACCTTTGTAATAAGGCACCAAGTGAACCCAATAAAATCCCCCACCCTCCAACAAATTCGGTATACAAAGAATGTCAAAACCCAACAATTCATATCCACACTAAACCAATACAATTGGAGACTGCTCTCACTTCTCTCCCTGGATAGTGTTGTTGACTACTTCAACAATACTTTCCTTAACATTTTAAACCACCTTGCCCCTATCAGAACTGTAAGAACTAAATCAAACTATGCCCCCTGGCTTACCAAATATACCTGACTATTTCTAAAACAAAGAGATAAAGCATGGACTCATGGAGTCACAATAAAAATCAAACTAATAGACAGGCATTCTGGAACTAAGGAACAAAGCCAAGAAACAAATTCAGGCAGACAAAAGGAACCACTACATAAATATCCAAACCAAACACAATACTAACCCACAAAAGTTCTGGGCAGCCATCAATGAAATCTTGCAACAAGGAAAGACCAGTACTCCACCCCCCCGACATCGATGCCACCACCAATAACATTGCCACCAAATTTAATGAATACTTCACAAAATCCATTCTACACCTCAGTAATAATAATTCCTCCACCTTATAGCCAAACATATCATCCTTACCCGCAGGCCATAACTGCTTCTCCTTACAACCTGTCCCTAGTAGGACAATATATAAATATATGAGTAAACTCAAACCCACAACCCTGGCTGCTGATAAACTACTGGCAGAATATCTCAAGATTTTAGCCATAGCTGTCTCATATCCTCTTTCCCTGCTTATCATTTGCTCACTGTCAGAACAACATATTCCCTCTCTGTGGAAAATCTCACATATAATACCAAAGGGAGTAACTCAGTAGAACTATCTAACTACTGTCCAATTGATATTCTATCTCCCTTGGCTAAAATCCTTGAGAAATGTATGTACTCCCAAATAATGAACAATCTCCTTACTAATAAACTGCTGACCAACACCAAACATGGATTTCATCCAAATCACAGTACTAGAACAGCCCTTATTAGCTTTACCAATACTGTAAATGAACACTGGAACAACAGCAACCTTGCCTCCACCAGCTTCTTAGATCTCTCCAAGGCCTTCAACATGGTCTCTCATCCCAAACTCCTAACAGCCCTCTACAATCTTAGTCCAAGCCATTCCACCCTAGCTTGGTTTCAGGACTTGTTGTTGTTTGTCTTTTTGGCTTTTCCCGGTTAGGTGTCGCCACAGCAGAACTCCGGACCACTAATGATTGGCAGTAGATTTTTATGGTGCCGAGTTGCCGGCCCGACGCCCAATCTTCAGCGAAGGCACGCCCTTTCACACATGACTTTCGGAGGCCACTCGACCGCTGGGAGGACATGCAGACTCCACACTATTTATCTGAATTCCAACAGGCAGTACAATGTCAAAATTCCTAGTCTCCCCTTCTACCTGTCACCATGGATGTCCCCCCAAGGATCCATTTGTGGTCCTCTCCTCTTTAACATATTTACCAACCAACTAAACAAAGTTACCCTGCACACCACACTAGTCCAGTATGCTGATAACTCCACCCTAATATATGCTGCCCTATCACTCCCTCAACTCCATAAATTGACACAAGAATCATTTGCCACAACTGAAACCTGGTTAGCCAACTTTCAACTAATACTTAACCCCCAAAAAACACAACTAATGCTATTCCATCCCATAAGACCTTTAGACCTCATACCACTATTCACAATATACTCAGCTAATAACACCTGCATCATATCTGTCCAATACACCAAACTACCAGGAGTTATCATAGATCACATGAAATTTGATAAGCATATTGCAAATACAATAAAAACAGTCAATAAAAAAACTCTGAACCCTATATAGATGCAAAAAGTCAATGGTCAATGGTCAATTCCAAAACTCCTTCATCTTCCTCTCTTAAAACCTGGTTGCCTCGTGGTTTTGGTGTCTTTTCAGGCTTGTTGGCTGTTGGTGAAGCACCCACCAAGAGGAGAAAACGCTGAGAGAAGAAAGGAGCCACTTTTGAGATTTTAAGTATTTTTCCTCTGTTTATTTGCTACGTTTTTCTGCATAGACGCCTATTTTGAGCATTTTCTGGCTTGTTAAACTTGATTTCTGCATTAGTAACTGTCTTTAGAGCACAACCTAGAGCTGTTTACTGAATTTCCTGTTTGCACTTATTTTTAAAATCGTTTTTTTCTCAAAACTTGCATTTTATCTGTCTTTGGCCTAGCACTCTTGTGTGGGGTCATTTACTGCACTGATATAACTTATTGATACTTGTGAACCTCTGCTATCTCTGAAAAAAACAAAAAAAACAAAAAAATCTTGCTTTTTTCCCACTTTTCTGAAATTTAAAAAAGTTCAGTTTCAGGCTTGCTGTTCTTGAACTGTTTGTAAGTTTCTGTGAGGCCATTTTTTGCTTGGGCTAAAGGGAAGTCTCTCTGTTGATCAGTGGCAGTGAAAAACATTGAGCAGCCTGCCTGCCCCTGTGGGAGTGGTTACTGACTTGAAACTGTAGTTGTATTGGCCATTTTGGGTCAATTCCAAAACTCCTTTCATCTTCCTCCCTTAAAAACCTCTTTTGCGCAATTTTGCGTGTTTTTGAGCATAGCGCAACAGCGGGCAGCGCCACCTAATTGGGTTTAAACTATTCCTGGCTCCACAAAGTCTGCTCTTCACTTTTTCCCTTAGAACTGCTCTATCTCTCAATTTAAACACCATATTCTCATTCTAAGGCCCTTCACTGGTCCAATTAAGTAATCCTACAAGTTAGCACTATTAAACCATAAGCACTACTTACTCTTATATTCTCTACGATTACCCTGTCCTCTATTGGTCCATCTTAAATTCAGTTTCCCTATATTACTCTAGCATGTCCAAAGGTCAGTCAATGGTTTCCTCTCCAGTCCAGCTGGTGAATCTGGGAATTTTGAGGCAATGTTACAACTGTCTCATGTACACGGACAACCCTCTCCTCCTCCAAACAGGTTCAAATATATGTGAGAGATGCAACTATTTAGCCAAACTGGAGGCTGAGCTCTCTCATCTCAAAACTGGTGTAACCAGTCAGGAGGAGAAGGTAACCTCACACAACACAATTCCAGTATCACATAGTCCCACCACATCAGCGAACCAAACACATAAATACACAAAAACATACTCGGAGGCTCTAAATAAAAATCTACCTAAGCAACAGAGACCTCCAAAGCAGACATCCAAGCAAACGCTACCTCAAAACAAAACATGCACAACACATAACCCACAAAGTCAATGTGACAAGCAGCCACAGCCCTTAAGGCTGAATAACACACCTGATACTCTTGTAATAGGTGACTCTGTTGTCAGACACACTGACTTCCCGCTCACCAGGCTGAATAAAGAGAAGGTTACAGTGAGCTGCCTGTCGGGTGCTAGGATCTGTCACATAACGCAAGCACTCAGGTCACTCCAAAGCAAATACAAATATGACTCAGTCATTGTACATGCTGGTGTGAATGACCTGAGACCTACCTCCCTCGACTACATGAAAAGAGACATAGAGGAGCTCTCTGATCATGTAGCCCAGGCTGGTATGACCCTGACCCTGAGCAGCATCTTACCCTCACCTAAAATGAAGCCACAGTACAAAGACAAAATGATCGATTTTAACAATTGGCTAAAATTTTGGTGTCATTCAAAGGGGATCCAGTGTCTGTCAGCCTGGGATGACATGCTCGACAAGCCACGTTGCTTCGCTAGGGACGGCTTGCACCTGTCACCACTGGGCTTTCGGATATTGGCAAAGGCTCTTGCCACCCCCATAGTGCCTTTTTTAGGCAAGGCTCAAAAGTCAAATCCACCCCCATAGACAACACAAGGAACAAGAAACTAAGGGTAATGCTGCTAAATGCCAGAAGTCTTAACCTCAAGATGCACGCACTCGAAGCTCTCCTCAGTATGGAGAACATCGATATCTGTGCAGTGACAGAAACCTGGTTCAAGACTCCAGAGAGCACCCCAGCACTACCAGGCTATACCTCATATCATGCTTTTCGGCCCCAAAACCCGGACCGAACCACAAAAGGAGGGGAGTTTCCATATTTATCAAGGATATCCACACCTCCAGGTTAGTGGCATTGCACAAGTATCGGAGACCATCCATGTGCAACTAACAGTGGGCAAGACTGCTTTTCAGTTTATAGCATCCTACAGACCACCCTCTCAAAGTCAGGAATCCCACTCGGCTTTCCTGAAAACATTGGAGAACATGAAGATCTCTCCGAACACCATTATATTGGGTGACTTCAACTACCCAAACATTGACTGGGAGCACTACTCAAGCCCCAGCACCTTAGCCCAAAGGTTCCTGGAAATTATAAACTCAAATGCTATGGAACAACTAGTCACCACTCCCACAAGAGGGGACAACATACTAGACCTGATCATTGCCAACGTGGGGACTCTATGCTCCACACCAGAAGTATATCCCTCATTGGTAAGATCAGACCATAAATTAATTTCACTGGATGTCCACATCCCGACCCCACCCCCAGCCCAGAAAGCCACAGTGAAAAACTTCTCAAAAGCGAACTTCTCACTTCTCAAAACCGAAGTGGAATCCTTCAAGGCCCCAGGGCCAGTGGAAACTACGGCCCAAACTGCAGAATCCTATATAAACGCATTCTACGGACATCTCCAGGAATGCATGGATCATGCTATCCCAAACAAAACCAAGACCCAATCATCCAAAGGCAGGCATCCAGTCTGGTGGACCCCTGCCATAAATAAACTGTACAACAGAAGGAGGAAGCTACTACATGATAGAGCAAAATCCCTAATAGGGAAGGCATCTCTGATCAGTACTAGCAAAAATTATGATCCCTCATAAAATCCTCCAAGGCCAGCTTCGTGACAAAAATTGCACAGGTCACCAAAGACAATCATAAGGCTTTTTCAGTTATGTTAGAAACCTGGGATGCAACTCCCAGGCGTGCTCTGTGTTGATTCCAAGTGACAAAAACTAGGCTGAACCCACACACATCGCCAATATGCTGCCAGACAGGTTCCGTGCAAACTTCTCCACCCTCTCCCCAAAAGAGCAAGTATCTATCCCGGCAGAGGGCTGCCTCCCAAACATCTCTGATGCTCAGGTGAAGGCTGCCCTCTCCAAAGCGAAAAACACTGCTTCCATGGGACCAGATGGCGTCCCAGGTTGCGTCCTACATGAACTCCAAGAGGAACTAATCCCTCAAATAAAACAGCTATACAATCTCAGCCTCACTACAGGATATGTGCCCACAGAATGGCGTGCAGCAACAGTGGTCCCACTCCACAAAGGTGGAGCCTCTACGGACCCTGGAAACTATCGCCCCATAATCCTGACTAGCTTAGTCTGCAAGGCTATGGAGAGGATCATCATGGAGCTCATAAACAAAGACATTGGGGACCTACAGACACTAGATCCTACCCAGTTCGGCTTTGTCAAGGGCAGATCCTGCCTTTTGAACCTGGTTGACTTCTTCAAAACAGTCACCAAAGCCATAGATGAAGGAAAGATAGTCCACACAGCCTATCTGGACCTTGCAAAGGCATTTGACACAATACCCCACTCGGGCATCATAGATAAGCTATCCAGCTTAAATATAAACCCCTATGTCACAAGATGGGTCGCAAACTGGCTCAAAGACAGAACCCACAGAGTGAGAGTTGCTGGAGCCATGTCAGACTCGAAACCGGTCACAAGTGGCATCCCACAGGGTTCTGTCCTGGGACCACTCTTGTTCGGTATATACTTTTCCGAGGTACAGGCAAACGTGGGAGGACTATGGCTCACCAAGTTCGCAGACGACTGCAAACTGGGCGCCATAATCAACTCTCCAGCTGACACAAACATCCTTCAAAAAGGTCTCACAGAGACAGATAACTGGTGCCAGCACCATGGTTTAAAGCTAAATGCCAAAAAATGTATAATCATACCCTTTGGCAAAAACAATGTGCCCACAAATTACCACATAGGCGGAAACCCATTAAGTACAGAGAAAGTTATTATGGACCTGGGGATCCAAGTTGATAGCAATCTCTCCTTTGAAAACCACATTGCCAAAGTGGTTAGAAAGACCTTCTACATAGCCCACCTTATCACGAAGGGTTTCACATCTAGATCAAGAGAGGTAATCATGCCCCTTTATTCATCCCTCATCAGGCCCATCATAGAATACAATGCCCCTTTTGGGATGTACCTTACCCGACACCTGCAGCAATTAGAAAGACCCCAAAAGTATCTCACCAAGAGGATCAAGGGTCTCAAACAGATGCCATATGCTGCTCGGTTAAAAAAACTCCAGCTCTACTCAGTTGCATACCACCTACTTCGAGGCGATCTATGCCTGACATACAAAGCTATGTCAAATCCAGAATTAATGGACATGCTCCACCTCAGTAAATCTAAATCCCTTAGAGCCACACGCTCGAGGGACTTGAACCTCAGCACAGAAATAAATAGAACTTGCTGGAGGGACAGGTTCATAACCCAGAGGCTCCCTTCGCTCTGGAATAGAATTCCAGTTCATGTGAGGCAGAGCACCTCACTGAATCTCTTCAAGAAGAATCTCGATAGGTGGATGGGGGATCGTAGGTTTGTCCCAGGGATTACTCCCGTGTCACTATTAGACAGAGGCACAGTAAACTAAACCTTAAATAGGGCACAGTATACTCAAATCAAGGGGTGGCATAAGCCATACAGAATCGGGCTAGGCTTATAATTGCCCAAGGGCAGATAGCCTAGTATGAACCTCTGAACCTCAACAACAACAGTAAAGCTACCATAGCAAGAACCCACCTATTCTCCACACTTCTCTATGCCTCTCCCATACTCACAAACCTAAACAAAGTAGACCTAAGGAAACTAAAAACGTGCTACAACAAAATAGCTAAGTTTGCAACTGACTCACCCTCCAGTACATAGGTTGGTACTAAGCTAACTGCCCTTGCGAGCCATTTTAAGCCTAGCCAATTATCCCTTGTGAGACTCAAACCCTGCATATTGTATTTGTAAGGCAAACACCTTAACCATTAGGCCACCCTCCCAACACATCACTGCTTAGCTATAAAGCAATTATCCTGGCTAAAATTACTCAATCTACTTACATATAATCAATTTATAATAGCCACCAAATACTATATAATCCTGATAAAGTTCCTGCACTACAGGGCCTACTGACTATCTACTCTAACAAATAGCTACTAAGATCCATCAACAAAGCACTGGTTGACATAACCAAAAGCAAAAATAGCTCTGGGAATGCCTTCTATTCTACCTCTGCTGCTAAAAATCCCCATAGATATTAGGACTACAGATAACAAAAATAACTTAAAAAAACTCCTTCGGTCCCATTTAAGCAGGTCTTGGATTTGCAGTTGCTCAGATCCTGAGTAAAATGGAACATATTTCTATAATACTATATTTCTATAATACACTATAAACTATATTCAGCTTACAGTGCAAGCTCACAACAGCTTGTTTCTAAGGACTGTACTTGAGAATATCACCTTTTTGAATTTACCAGAGTTTGAATGTAACCTTAGTACTGCATGTTATGTCCTATACTATTCATATAATGTCATTTCATATTGTACACTTTTTTATGTTTACTTGCTGTAATAGTATATAGCACCTCCTTCTTTATTTCTACTGTACTTTAACAACTTGTATATTGCATATTCTGTACTAACCATTGTGGATCTTTTCTCCCCAGACCTCCGCTGAAAATGGGATTCATGCCCAGTCGGACTCTCTCAGTAAACCAATGTAAACTAAAATAAATAATAAATAAGCAGTAATGTATAGAACTAAAAGGTGTGGGTTTTGAGGGCGGTACCTGGTATTAGTTACTCTTTTTCCCCAAAAAACTTTATTGATTGTGATATAGCAGTTAGTATTGTTGCTTTACACTACTTGGTTCTCTAGTTCAGTTTGCAGCTGAGGAGCCTTCTGTGGAGAGCTTGCAAATCCACCCTGTACATAGGTATTTGCCAGGTGTTATAATTTCCTTGTACAGCCTAAAGACATGCTATAAGTAAATTGAAAAACACAACGCAGCTGTACTGCTGAAGATGCCGAGTATAAATGCAAAAATGAATTGAAGAAATCCTTGGTTCCACCATGGCTTACACCAAACAAAATTAAAAACAAAATTTAATCTTCAATAAAACTTGAATAAAAACAGACGTAGTGGAGCACATAAATCTTCTGATAAACGCTTTTGGCTTCCTAGCCTTCATCAGATCATATGTGTCCAATGTGCTCCTCTCAAATTTAAACTTGCTTCCATCCAACCATTGGTCGAAACCTTCCTTTAATACCCAATAAGAGGTCATACATTATATACTTCTGGGCCGATCAAGCTGTCAAGGCTTCCCATCTTTTTTTCTCTTTAATATGTGACTGGGCAGGAATATTAAAGAGAAAAAAAGATGGGAAGCCATGACAGCTTGAACGGCCCAGAAGTATATAATGTATGACCTCTTATTGGGTATTAAAGGAAGGTCCCGACCAATGGTTGGATGGAAGCAAGTTTAAATCTGAGAGGAACACATTGGACACATATGATCTGATGAAGGCTAGTAAGCCGAAAGTGCTTATCAGAAGATTTATGTGCTCCACTATGTCTGTTTTTATTCAAGTTTTATTGAAGATTAAATTTTGTTTTTAATTTTGTTTGGTGTAAGCAGTAGTGGAACCGAGGATTTCTTCAATTTGCTATAAGTAAATTGGTCTTCCTTCTGTCTATATACATGTACATGTCTGTGTGTGCATGTGATGTGTGTATGTTTTTGTGTGAGCATCCCATGATAAAATTACTAATGATATAACTCTTACCCTTTCTAACAAAAATCAAGATCCTCAGCTAATGCTCAACTACTAGCACGCAATAAAAAGAGAGAACATACCATCAACAAACATTTGCTCACATATTCTCAGCATCCTCTCAAATTTGTAGAAATAGCCACCAACTTGTGTTTAACTGACTACTCTAATGCAAGCATCCAGCAAGGCAGGGGTTCCCCCATGATGACATGTAGAGCAGGTGCTACAGGGATTACTCAAACCCAAACTCTTTAAGCTGAAAGCTGCAAGACATCCATGTATCCTTGACAAAACACAAAACAGGAAAACCACAAGAAGACTGAACAAACCAAAGAAAGAACTACCTTGCTGCAATAAAAAGTCAGTTCTGGCAAAGTCCTTGTAAAAAATAGGATGAAAGCGCTTAACTGTTTGCTTTGAATAAAGTATTCTTTCCACCAGTCTCTACAAGTCTCCACATCATTTTATTGCAGCAGGATTGTTTTTTCTTGGGTTTGTTCAGTCTTCCTGTGGTTTTCCTGGTTTGTGTTTTGTCATGTCTTCCAGTTCTGGAGATGGAGTAAGCAATGAGTTATTTCACAATACTGAGTGCAGGAAGCTAATAGGAGACTTGACTATTTTGGTAAAACAAATGACTCAGTACATGGCCAATAAAAAAAGATGGGCCTTTTGAATCAGCTGCAAGTGCTGGCAGGACTGTCAGCAGTCTTGGACTTCCATTAACTGAGGTTATATTACTTTCTCAACCTTTGTTTGAACTTCCTCTGGTTACAGCTGATGCTAATTCATCCTCCAGTAATAATGGGAGTAGTCTGGCTAACTTGGATTTTCAGACGTGGGAAACTAACTAGTTTGATTTTGGTTCATCACCATCAGTTACCATTTCCTCTGACAAGAATAAAGGTACTGTACAACAACAACTTTCTTTATTTGATGAATTGCTGCTACATTTCAAAAAATTACAGTTAGATAATTGTTACTTACAAAAGAACCTTAAAGCTAATGCTATACCTAAAGGTTTACGTTTCTGGAAAATTCCCAGTGGTTTACTGCAGGCACTGATTATTATAATGATTTAGTAGCAGTTTTTGATAGCACTGGTTCTGAGCTGCTCAAAGTCATTATTAAACATAACAACATTATGATAGAGCAGCTCTCTGATGAACAGGATTCTTTGAACCGCTCTATTACAAGTGATTTATTGTTCGAACATTATTCTAGTAATTACAATAATATCTTAAACTAGGTTAACCATTCATATCAACAAACTTATCAAAGAAAACTTTCCAAGTCAAAAGAGACTTAGAATGTTATCAAAGAGGGGAGGCTTATCCAAGACCACTAATTGGAAATGGTGTTCATTTTTCAACACTACACAAGAATAATAATGGGGCACAGATGGATGATTTGGCTACCTTCTCCTAAGTGAATGAGTTGAACCCTTTTTTTCAGACCAGACAACAGCAATAGAATGTTCAGCAGGGCAGTTTCTACTACATAAAGAGAGGGGCCAGACCCAAACAAGGTTACATGAACAAGAACAATTTCAGGAAATGACTGATGTTAGAGATGTTGACAATGTTAATATTATTAAGAATTCTTTAGGTGATTTCAATGTCTATAATGTTTCTAGTAGAAACATTGATATAATATTGGTTATGCAAATGTTCTATCAAAAGGCCTGCCCTTTGTTCCTACTAGAAGGGCTGATGTTGTTAAAACAATAATTGATGTCAATTTTTCACATGAAAGTTGAAATTGACTCTTTTGTTCCCAGTGAGTGATTGTAACCCTGTGTGTGAGCTTAGAATAAACAGTTATTTCAATCCACCTTTGAATAATGTCATACATTTGTATGAACAAATTGTAGAAATGGAAATAAGAAATTTGTTGAAGAAATCTTGTAACAATCTTTTTCACAATCTTAGTAGAGAAGAAAAAGCTGCTTTTAAAGACATTGCTGATGGATCTAATTTTAATATAATGAAACCTGACAAAGGGGGAGTGGTGGTGATAATGGAAAAAGAACAGTATAGAAGAAATATGTTAACACTACTATGTGGTGATGGCTATGTGCTGGTTAGTAAAAATGAGATTGTAACTGCCTATAGAAAAATTGATGTTATAGTTTATAATATGCTCATGCAGGGACAGTTGAATGAAAAATAATGTAATTACATACTGAATGATATACCAGCAGTAGCTATTATTTTTGACTTGCCAAAAATACACAAGTCTATTAATATGCCCCCTTCAGGCCAATTGTTGACAGCAGTAGATCAAAAACATACCTTATTGCTAAGTTTATTGATAGCATGTTGAAAGCAAGTATGGACAGTATTCCAGAAATTTGCATGGATTCCTGGGACTTCTTGGCTAAAATAAATAAATGAAAGTTTTTTTTCCAATGGAATCTTTTTAACTATTGATGTTACAAACTTATTTACTGTAATCCCACAAGATGAAGGCCTAGTATGGTTTAATTATATACTCTGCCATTAAGGAATATTAAGTAATGACAAGATTAATATGCTCACAAGTCTGATGGAGTTAGTTCTTAAAAACAATTTTATAATGTTTGACAATGTTTATTACAAAGAAAGCATGAGTGTGGCGATGGGCACTGCCTGTGCCTCAAACTTTATAAATTTAGTTATGCAACACTGGGTAAAAGAATTTTTGTTTGGCAGTCAGCTGGAGATTTTATTTCCGTTACCTGGATGACATCTTTGTTTTATGGCAAGATACTGAGTCTAAGTTAACAGACTCTTTAGATTATATTAACAACACTTGTGAATTCTTAAAAGTTCACTTGGCATTTTGATTCTGACAAGATCAATTATTTAGATGTACAATTGACTAAAAATTTAGTCAGTTAAAAATATGAGTCCAATGTGTTTAGAAAAAATACTTTTACAAATATGTATTTGCATTTTCAAATTTAGCACCCCTTGGTGCAGAAAAAAACTGTTGTCATGGGGCAAATGGTTTGTCTTGCAAGGATGATTTCAGATGATGTTGGTTTTATATCAGAAATTGAAATTTTAACTGACATGTTTTTATGACGTGGTTACCACCTTGACTTCATAGAGGGGATCAAAGCAGAGGTATGTGTTAAAAGACACAGTGTTTTTTATAAAACTGTTTTGATCTCATTCTGTCTCTTTACACTTAGTACAAAATGATGATATGATGACTGGAATTGTAAAGGGGAAATTTAGTAGAACTTGTGTCACTACTTATACAATTGATAGTAAAATCATAAAAGATTGTAAGCTTAGAAACTGGAGTGTTTTCAGAACAGACAGTTCTCTCCTAGCCTGTCTGGGTGATAAGCCTTTGTTTGTTTTCGGGGGGGGGGGGGCAGCTCCTTTAAGCAGCTTCTTGGAAGGCCTGCTAACTTTAGGAAAGGGAATTTTTTTCCACTGAAAAAGTTGCAGGTATGTATAGTTGTGACTTTTGTTCTTCCTGTTCATATATTAAAAAAGTAAATCAAGTTCAAGTTAACAATCAAACTATATTTATTAATGGTTTTCATAATAGTTTAAGCAAGAGAGTCATATATTTAGCATTGTGTGAATTCTGTCCTGCTTTTTATGTGGGGGTGACAGGAAGAGAATTTAAAACTCAAGTTTATGAGCACCTGCTTGTTGCAAGGAATAAGAGAATTATGAATGCCTTATATATAGGCATATTAACACAAACCCAGATCATTGTTTTAAATTTTTAGTTGTTGATCAGGTTTTTTAAAAAAAATGACAATGGTTTTGTTACTGATGCACATTTGTTTAAAAGATAGTTAGAATGGAAACTTAAATTAGATGCAACAACAATACCTTGGCTTAATGAGGCTGTTTCTATTAATTCAGTTCTTAAGCTAAAATTTTTAAGTTGCTAGTTGATTTTATTTAGTTTGCTGCCATTCATTGGTGGTCTTTCAGCACATGACTGTTTTATCTTTGTTATTTAAAGAATTTATTGCCTGTGTTAAAGTCAGTTCTGATGAAGTCCTTGTTAAAAATAGGATGAAAGCACTTAATTGTTTGGTTTGAATAAAGTATTCTTTCTACCAGTCTCTACAAGTCTCCACATTTTTACTGCAGCAGGATTGTTATTTCTTATCCATGTACCCTTGACCAAAGAGAGCCCTAAGCTACTATACTGTAGCATAAGTAACAACTATGTGTAAGAACAAGTAGACTTATGACTCTGGAAAATGTTTCCTGATGTTGAGCAGTTATCAAAATATTACTCATTAATCATGCTATTTGATAGAATTATATAAAGTAAAACTGATTTTTCCTCATAGAAATGGCATGCATGTGATTTGGTAAAACTGCTTTTCTCATAGTAACAGCATGTATTGGTAAAACTGCTGTCTCTCAGTGTGACATTTTTAGGAATAGCATAAAAAATACAGAGCTTAAAAAATGTAGGAAGAAATAACAAGAATGTGCTTCATGACATATTTCTAAATGTTTAGCTGAACAGAAAGTGCTTCAGTAAAACAAAAAGTATTATACTTCTAAATTTTTTTGTAACAAATGGCATTAACAATAGACAGTTTTTGAAATATCCTAAACAGTTGAATGTACACAGATATTCAAGCTAAAAGGAAATGGCTAACAGCAGAAAAGGTTACAACTATCCTATCAACGAAAGAACATTTTGGCCTGCTGAAGGAACTGGTTTTCTCTGGATTGAGATAAAGAGGCAGACAAAGAAGGTTTCAATACAGTAAAATAATGTTTTCATCAAGGACAAAGTTTTGAAACTATAAAAGTGGTTGTAAAGACTTTTTGGAGGACATTTTTGTAATCCAGGTCAGCTGGGGAAGTGCAATGTACCTGACAGTTATATTTGTGTTATAAAGAAAATGTAATTAATCTCACAGTAGTGCTTGGCCAGTTTGTTTCAATAAATCTGTCAGCAAATATGAGTATACAGTCACACAGTCCGTCTGTGTACATGCTGTTAATTAAATTTAACAGTGGTGAACCAGGCCTAATTTGGACCCTTTTAAATACCTGTAATAGTACTACTACAAGCACTAGTTAATATTTTGTTGGCCAACCTCAGTACAGTCCACGTTGAATAGCCCAGCAATATCAGGAACCTCCAAGCGGGTGAAACTGAGATTTCATCTTTGCATCTGCTCTGACATTCACCAGAATTTTTGACAGATAGGGAGTTTGTAGTTCTTGTCTACAGCTTGATCACGTGTTAGCCATTACTGAAAATGGTAAGCCTCTTTCTGAAATAGCATGGATATCATAAAGGACATAAGTGCTAAATGCACACATTCTGTAGCCATAGACTTAAACCAGAGTCCTGATGAAGTTTGGACATTATTACATCAGTGGTATGAACAAACCAGTAGTGATGTTAAAAGTAATCCAGCATTGTTTGGTATAAATAGAAGTGAGAAAGTTTATTTGTGTAAATGAATTTATTGCTTTGATCAGTATGTACAAAAGTATAAAACTCCAGTTGAACTGTGGAGACAGATATTCTTGTTTTTGTTTAAAACTGTGTTAAATCATGCTAAAAGTTTACAGGTTGTAGAGACAGCTGAAATGTTTCAGACCTACTGCTCGCAGTGGAATGGTTTTAACAGAGATAAGAAATTATCAACAGAGCTTAATGAAAAACACATCAATGTTAAAGAAACATGACATACAGGTTAGAAAGTATATGCAAACTGTTTTAGACATTTTGACTAGGGCTAATGTTGCTATATCAGTGGTGCACAACCTTTTTGTGGGAAGGGTCATTACATGAATTCTTAATGCATCTGTGGGCCACCTCAAACATAGTAAGTTGTTACGACTTAACAATAGATACAGGTGACTGGCATTTTTACTTAAGACAGTAATCATGAAATTGCCTGTTTTCTACATCAACTTTGCATTTAACTTTATTCTGGCTTGCAGCAATGACTTATTACAAACTCTTGCAGAAAGTTACTACTGTTTACAGACTACAAGTTATAAACAACAAAGAATAGTTACTTCCACAGCTAAAATTAGAGGTGTGCGCAACTGCAGTCAATTAGATTCATAGGTTTATAGGTAGTTACTAGGCTATCTGCCCGAGGGCATAAATAAGCCTAGCCAAAATTGTCTTGGCTTTTGCCACCCTAGTAGATTAAATTCCTGCCCCTCTATCGAGCAGAGCTATAGACATGATTCCAGGGGTGAATTTCCTATTACCCATCCACTCATCAAGGTTTTTCTTGAAGAGTGCCAATGATGAGCTCTACATGATGTAGATGGGAATTTTATTCCAGAGCATTGGAAGTCTCTGGGTCAAGAATCTATCCCTCCAACATGTCCTATTTATTGATGTGGTAAGGGTTAGGTCCCTAGAGCATGTAGCTTGGGGTGATTGGGATTTTTTTAAGTGAAGCATGTCCATTAATTCTGGGTTTGACATAGCTTTGTATGTCAAACAGAGATCGCCGTGGAGTAAGCGGTATGCGACCGAGTAGAGTTGGAGTTTCTTGAGCCAGTCGGCATAGGACAACTGTTTGAGGCTAGCAATCCTCTTGGTGAGGTACTTTTGGGGCCTCTCCAGTTGTTGCAGGTGTCTTGTGAGGTACATCCCAAATGGGGCATTGTACTCAATGATGGGTCTGATAAGTGATGAGTAGAGGGGATAATGACTTCCTTTTTTCTAGATGTGAATCCTTTTGTGATTAGGTGGGCCACGTAGAAAGATTTTCTGACCACTGTGGCTATGTGATTGTCAAAGGAGAGTTTACTATCCACTTGGGTCCCAAGGTCTCTTATCACTCTTTCTGTGTTAAGTAGACTTCCCCCTATTTGGTAATTCATGGGTGCCGTGTTTTTACCAAAGGGGATGACAATGTACTTTTTGGTATTTAGCTTGAGGCCATGGTTTTGGCACCAGGTATCTCTGTCAGTGAGGCCCTTTTGCAGGCTGTCTACATCGGTAGGGGAATCGATTATGACACCTAGTTTCCAGTCATCTGCAAACTTGGTTAGCCATAGACCCACAGTGTTCACTTGCACTTCGGAGAAGTATATACCGAACAGGAGAGGCTCCAAGACTGAACCCTGGGGCACCCCACTTGTCACTGGTTTGGAGTCAGATCTGGAGTCTGTAACTCTCAACATGTGAGTTCTGTCTGTGAGCCAGTTGGCCACCCATCTCATGACATAAGGGTTTATGTTAAGGTTGGTGAGTTTATCGATGATTCCTGAATAATGGATAGTATCGAAGGCTTTAGCAAGGTCCAGGTAGGCTGTGTGAATTACCTTGCTTTTGTCTCTGGCCTTGGTAACTGTTTCAAAGAAGTCTACCAGGTTTAGAAGACAAGATCGACCCTTTACAAATCCGAATTAGGCAGCATCCAAAGTTTGGAGGTTACCAATGTCTTTGTTTATGAGTTCCATGATGATATGCTCAATGGCCTTGCAGACCAGGCTTGTCAGATTAATAGCTCAATAGTTCCCATGGTATGTGGTGGCTCCCCCTTTGTGGAGTGGGATAACCATTGCGGTGTGCCATTCAGTGAGCACATAGCCTGTGGTGAGGCTGTGACTGAACATGGAGTTTAGGTGGGGGGGCTAGTTCATTTTGGAGTTTGTGTAAGACGCAGCCTGGGATGTTGTCTGGTCCCATGGATGCTGTGTTTTTGGCTTTAGAGAGAGCTATTTTTACCTGTGTGGTTGTGATTAATGGTGCTCTACAATCATTTGTTATAGTTATAGGCCCTTTGGGGGGTGAGAGGGGAGTAAAGTTAGCACTGAACTTATCTGTCAAGATGTTGGAAATATCAGTTGGCTCTGTATATTTTGTGCCGTTCTGCTGTAGCTCAGTGCAGATCTGGGTGTTGCCATGGAGATTCTTGATATAGCTAAAGAATGCCTTGTGGATGTCTTTGGAATCCGTGGCAATTTTTTTTTCAAAATTCGCTTTGGAAGATTTTATGAGGGATCTTAGCTTCTTACTGAGGCTCGTCACGGAGGTCCTCCATTCATGGGTTTTTACTCTCTTTTTGCAACAGTTTCTTCCTTCTGTTGTAGAGTTTGTTAATGGTAGGGGACCACCAGATTGGCTTCCTTTTTTTGGAGGATAGCGCCTTGGTTTTGTTAGGGATAGCACGATCCATGCACTCATGCAGGTGTTTGTAGAGTGCTTTTGTATAGGATTCAGCAGTCATGACTGTATTATCCATCTGCAGGGGCATTGTGAAGTTATCCACTTCTGTTTTGAGTAGCGTGAAGTTCGCTTTGGAGAAATTTTTTACTATGTTTTTTTTTATGTGGGGGTGGGGTTGGGATGTGGATATCTAGTGTGATTAGGTTATAGTCTGATCTAACCAGCGAGGAGTTGATCTTGGGCATTGAGCATCGGTCACCCATGTTGGTAATGACCAGGTCCAGAATATTGTTGCCCCTGGTGGGGGTGTTAACAAGTTGATCCATGGCATTAGAGTTCATAAATTCCAGGAATTGTTGAGCAAGGGGATTAGTACAAGAGTAGTTTTCCCAGTTTATGTTCATGTAATTGAAATCGTTCATTATTAGGGTATTTGGTTGGACCCTCATTTTTCCAATGGACCCTCAGTAAGCATGTGCTGGAAAATTTGCGTGACTGGAGTAAGGCATAGCATTTTTTCACTTTTTTTAATTTTTTGGTTACTCTCTGACACCGGATGGTGTTGCGTTGAGGGCTGGATTTGGCCCCGGTGCCAGACATTGTGCACCACTGTGCTATACAGATGGATGCTACAGAATGTACAGTAGTGCACACAGATGGTATTTAAAACAATTTGCAAGTTTTTGAAATTGAATTTGAAATTGTACTTTGTGCAAATGTACATAATTTAATGAACTGGTTATGACAGAAACATGCAGATTTATGGGTTAAAGATAAAATAACTTCCAATTCAGCTGGCACAGCTAAAGTGCTCAGAAAGACGTATTGGGTGTGGCCAGTTAGAAAAAAGAGTAACAATACACATTTATGTTGTGTAGGGTATACCAGAAATAACAGTCAAGTTACAAGAATATGTTAGGATTTAAAAGGTTAAAGATTACAGCAGCTATCAGTTCCATGTGTAACAGCTCCGTACTAGGTATGGACATGTCATCAGAGTTAACTACAAAGTTGTTAAAGTATTTTAATATTACAGTTTCTGACAGGATGCTAGAACAGATAGAGCATTTTAAATTGGCTTTTCCAATTGGAGTTATTTTTAGGCATAACATGTTTACTTTTGATACTGATGAAGATGGGTTTAAAATAGTAGGTGTAGTAGGAAGTGAGGAAAGTAGACAAAGGTGGGGGAATGAGAAAAGGGAGGTACTGAGAGAGGCATCAGCCCCTCCAACTACGGGAAGCCCTGATGACAGACAAATTGCATGTTTTTTTCTGTAGAAAACTGGGACATATGAAGCAGGACTGTGTATACTACAGAAAATTGGAAAACAGGCAAATACAGAAAGGATTATTTGTAAGGGGCTCAGAAGAAAAACAAGTCTAAAAGGAAGCAAAGTTGCAGGATGATAACATAGAGGGGCAAAGTGAACTGAGTGTTACCCAACAGTATGTCATGACTAAATTACCTCAGGGTTTTCAGAACAGCCCTGTCATTTTTCATCAAATAGTAGAGACATTCTTACAGGATATGAGTAAAAAAGATAAAGGATATTTTTTATATTAATGACATTTTGATGCAGTCAGAGACTGTGAAAAATACATATCACAGCTGAGAAAAGTACTGAAACAGTTGTAAAATGCAGGTTTCAAAGTAAACAAAGACAAATACAGTTCTTGTCACATATAGTAAAATATTAGGAACCATTATCAGACTGACAGGAAGGAGTCCTTGTCAGGAAACGGTGAGGGGTATTCTGCAATTGCCAAAGCCTTTGACAATTTTGGATTTGCATAAGGCAGATTGACTCTACAATGGAGTCACACAGAGGAAAAAGCATTTAAAGTGTTAAAGCAGAAGTCGGCATAGGCAACGGAGCTGATAGCTCCCACCAGTAAAGTACCTTTTGCTTTGCAAGCAGGAAAGGACACACTTTCAATGATTTTATTACAGTCTTGGCCATAGGAGGCATTTCAGGGAATGGACACAAAGTTAAGACAGATTATTTTTTGTAGCAGGAGAATGACTCCTATAGAAAAAGGACATGATCCTTGCACTAAACAGTTTTTGGCCGTTTACTGGGGAGTAAGACAGACACAGTATTTGACAATGTTGTCAGGGTTACAGTTCAAACTCCACATTTGACAATCAAGACTTTGCTAAATGACAGTGAGATAAACAAAATCACTGAAGGGGTTAGTCAGACTGTTTTTTTTTTTCAAAATGGATAACTACTTTCTGTATGAAAAATGTACAGATCCAGACAGGGTCAAGTACTACTTATCCAATTTTATTGGATATGAAGGAAAAATGCATGACTGTATGGCAGATTTGGAGAAACCAGATAAATCACCATTAAAGGCAGATTATGATTGCCACATTCCTACAGTGTATGTGGATGGGGCATTTTTCTGGAAGGATGGGAAGTACTATACTGGGTTTGACATTGAAAAAGGGAGAGAAACCAATTATGGTTAAGTTACCAGGATATATGTCAGCATAAAGGGGTGAGCTAGAAGCTGTACAATATGTTTTGCAGCATTTACATCCAGTAAATATTTACAGTGACAGTGCTTATGTAGTAAATTCTCTGAGACAACATATGGCAATGTGAGATAGAAGAGGGTTCACTGATAGTACAGGACTAACTCAAAAGTACAAGTTGCAGAGACAGTTCAGTATTTTAATGTTAAAAGCAAAGCATCAACCATGGATAAAAGATCTGCAGGAAGTATGCCAAGAAATAGCCAAAGGGCAAAGTACATTGGTCCTAAGTGTACAGAATGTAAACTAAAAGATTTGCTAAAAATTAGTAACAGGAATAGAGTTGTGGTAAACCAGATGAGGTAGATGTTCCAACCTTAAAAGTAAAGAGAAAAACAAAACCTGCATGTTACTGAAGGTAGTCCCACACAAAACAAGTGATAAACCAAGTAAATTGTGGATGTACCAACACGGATCATAAATTAAACTTTGAAAATATGTTTAAAAATATTGAAAGACTTTTGTTAAAACATAAATAGTACTCAATTCACTGTGAAGCAAAAACAAAAGGATTAGTGCTTTCGGCCGTACCCTTTTTCAGATCCTATCCAGTCTACCAATCATCATGCTTGATAAGAAAACAGCGGCCAATCCCAACTCATAACTCAAGTTCAATTTTTGTTCAAGTGCCATAAATTTGAATGTATGTGTACAATTTTCCTTAATATGACATGACAAACTATTTGTTTGGACATTATTTCTTACATCCAATAAATGGCGAAGAATTCTTTCTTTAAAGGCTCTGTTTGTTTTGTCAATATAAAAGGCAGGGAAAAATTCACAGATAGCAATATAGACAATATTCTTGTATTACAAGTCACAGATCCCCTAAAGTGATACATCAGTCCTGTTATTGGATACTTAAACTCATCTGTGGTTTTGATGTAGTCACAGGAAAACTTACACATACATTCAAACTTATGGCACTTGAGCAAGTACAAGAAAGCAGGAGAGGTGGGGATATTTGTAACAAAACTAAAACAGTGGAAACTAAATGGATTACTCAGTTGAGAGCTGATCACTCTCCTGGGCTAAATGGGATATTACCTTTGAAGCTGATTTTGAAGGAACTATGTCTTTTGAAATCTGTATAATTGGTTGGAAAAGGAGGCTTGCCTAGTTAGCTACATAATGATTAGAAAGAAGAGAGGCTTTCATTTGTTTGTATTGTTGAAAGAAAACGAGGAGATAGCTGAATTATGAGTTAGGATTGGCTGCTGTTTTCTTATCAAGCATGGTGAGTGGTAGACTAGATAGGATCTGAAGAAGGCTACAGCCGAAAGCGCTAATCTGTTTGTTTTTGCTTCACAGTGAATTGAGTACTATTTTTGTTTTAATAAAAGTCTTTTAATATTTGCAAACATATTTTCAAAGTTTACTTTATGATCCATGGTGGTATGTCCACAATTTACTTGGTTTAACCTTAAAAGTATGTATAATTCCAAAAGGAAGTGTATGTATACAACAGGCAGAATCAAAACCAGTAGGGGCCAGTGAATGCAATATCACAGTAGCTAAGGAATGCTACATTTGCAGTACAAAAGCATATAAGTAGCTTCCTATGGATTGGGAAGGAACCTATGTAGGGTATGTAATACCATCAATGAGATTAACAAAAGAACTACCTGAAGGTAAGATAAGGAATGTCAGGAAAAAGAGAGAATTAAGAAACAATATTGGTACATTCGATCAATCATAGATCTACAGTCTTGACATAAATGCAGCAGAAGCAAAAGGATCTTTGTGCTCTGGTCAGCGAGGAGTACTGTACTTATATTCCAGACAAGACAGAATCCATAAAGCAACATTTAAGTAGAATACAATTAGTATCTGAAAAGACTAGGAAGACATGGAACAGTGATTGGCGTGGTTGGTTAAATGGGTTATTTTCAGAATGGTGGAAAACTATTATCACAGTTTAATTGCTATAGTAGCCATTATCTCATTAATCATGACAGTGTGCATGTGTATTAAACTTTGTATTAAAAAGACTGCTAATCAGGTATCTGTTGTAACTAATGTAGTTGGTAAAAAAGTAACATAACCAATGGAGACATGATTTTTCTGTAAGATTCAAAGTTTGATTTAAAATTTTAATTCAAAATATTTTGATTTTCAAAATAAAAGGGGGAATTTATAGAATTATATAAGGTAAGACTGGTTTTCCCTCATAGAAATGGCATATATTTGATTTGGTAAAACTGCTTTACTCATAGCAACAGCATGTATTGGTAAAACTGTTGTCTCTCATAGTGACAGTGTGACATTTTTAGGAATAACATAAAAAATACAGAGCCTGCAAAAAGAGGAAGAAATAACAAGAATGTGCTTGTATGACATATTGTTTTTCTAAATGATTAGCTTAACAGAATGTGCTTGTATAAAACAAAAAGTATTATACTTCTGAATAATGTTTGGAATTATTCATAATGCAACACCAGGTGACACTATATGCAACCCATACTATGTTGCTTCATTTACAATTTTTTTATATGCAGTTTCTGTGGAATTATTCTTATTGCAACTTCTGGTGATAACATATACAATCAAGGTCATGTATTTGTTTCTTTTAGCATAGCAAATAATAAAAAAATGGTAAAAATGTCATTTTCATGTCACTAAATGCCCCCCTGGACCTGCATCCACCAGCCTTCAGCATCTTACATTCTTCTGAACCAAGTCCCTGATGACTGTGTCAAATTTAAGTATAATATTATCTATATGTTACACAATGGTAATGCTAGATTCACCTAAGGAAACTATGCTGGATTTCTTGGTGTTATGGATATCTCCATTATGAGGATTCTCATTTTGAGTCTTAGAAATGGCGTGTTCCACACTGAAAGGGCCTGTCAAACTTTCATTGCTAAGAATGTTTTTAATAAATATCCATGATAAATAATACCCAGTCATCACGAAGAAACAATTATTAACCATTGTGTGAGCCACCTAACTGAAGCTGCTAGTAAGTGTTCCACATTTCCCCTTTGTTCCACATTATGAGAAGTTGTGTTGTACATTTTGTACAAGAAAAATGAAGACTTGCTGTTCCGGTCTAGAAACAGAAAACACGGATAACTGGAAGGAATGCAAAGGTGATGTAATACCTTTTACTAAACTAATGTATGTTTTATAGATAAGATGGAATATTTGTAAAACCCGTGTCGGTCCAATAAAATGTATTAAATCACGTCTGCGTTCCAGTAATATCACTATGTTTCACATTTTGTAGTCAGAAAATTGAGAGCTGTTGGTGACAGGTCATCCTTACAGTTGGACTTAAGGATATATCTGCCATATTTGTCTACTTATTCGAATAACCTACTACTGAATTACCACACGCAGAGTTAATTAGCGCATACTTCTCAACCTCTTAGTCCAAGAATTTGACAGAAAGCCAAAAATACATCAGAACCTCTTAGCAAAAGAAATCTGGACAAAGCCTAAAATAATGAGGTAGAAAGGCTCACAAATATGGACATATTTAAAATATTGCTTTTATGGCTTTGTATTAGAACACTACCCCACCAGATGCACAGTACTAAGGCCTGTCCAAATCCCGCACAACACCCTGCACATAATGTTTTTTTTTCTGTATGTGTGAATAAACATAATTAGATGTGCTTTCTCCACATGAATATTCATTCGGGATTGCAAGATGAAGGACAGGTAGCAATTGTACATAGCTTATTCTGTCTAGTAAGTGTTTACGTATGCAGGTATTTATGTTGAACTAGCAGTTCCCCTACTAGTGCGGAAGCTGCTTTCAATAACTTGAAAAATAAATGCAATGTATTTGTGTCAAGTTAATACAGACTAGCAATATTTGTATTTCTTGCAGCTGTTTTCTCCCAGTTTTCCTAGTTTAATATATAATAGAATTTCAACATGTGCAGTGCATATGCATAAGGGGATAAGTTGATTGGCAAAACCTTTTAACACTGAAAAGTCTGGAGACAAAGTGATGACAAGAATGTATGCAAAAACTACAGAAATGTCCACATATTATTTAGTGTTGATTATTCAAAAATCAAAGATATCATGCAAACTGCTGGTTGATGGCAACAATTAAAGTGGGCAATCAGTACCCAATACATATTATCTAAACACACAGACATGCATGTATGTATACATAAAACATTTTGAAGAAACCCCTCCTCGCTTTTGCAGGGGGGCAGGTCCCCCTGCACCCACCCTGTGGGGGGCTGTGTCCCCTACACCCCCCACCTAAATATAGCAACTCTGAGATCGCACAACTTTAACGAACATGGCAAACTACGATTAAACAATGAATATTCACAATAACACTGTCAAATTTGCATGGCTTGTCAATCATGCATGATTAACATGCCACGTCACATGCCCTTGCCATGTCAATCACTTTCTCCACACCCATTTCTGTACAGAAATGCTGGTGGGGTTTTGATCTAATACAAAATTGTTAGAATAACAGATTTTGGGTTGGCATAGATTTTTTCTGAAGAATATGCAGTTTGAAAATGAAATGTCTGTCCTTTTTAGTAACCTTGGTGATTTCCCAGTAAAACACAACTTTTATGAGGCGCAGATCAAAAATATAAGGCAAAAAATCTGGACATTTGAAAGGTATGCGAATATAATAAAAGGACAAAGGCCTAAAATTGGGGACGGATTTTAAATAGCGTTATTATAGTTACTAGATTAAAGCCAAAAGCGTTTGCATTAGCATACATTAGATTAAAGCCAAAAGCGTTTGCATTAGCATACATTTTTTTTCTGAGGGACATAACTCTCAACCGTACCTCATTATGAGGAACATACTTCATTTGGGGTCTTAAAAAGTTTACGTTCCTCAAAGTTCCACATTGAAAGGGTTTGGCACACATTCTGTTTTACGAATTTTTTAATGGATATCCATAGTAAATAGGAATCAATTATGCTGATTCATTAAATGATCTTTTATAAGTAAAACCAGTAGTAACTACCTATGAACCTATTCTATGATGACCTTCCTAGTTAAAAGTTGTTAGTAAGCCAGTAGTACGTGTTCCACATTATGCCTGTTTGTTCTGCACTATGAGGGCTAGTGTTCCTCATTTTGGGATGGAAGGTTGAGAGCAATGCTGAGGGTCACATACCTCTCAACTGTCCCTGATTTTGATTTAGATTTCAGCTCTGTCCCTTTTAATCTCTCCTAAAACTGGTGACTTTTGGAGGAAATGTGGTAAATTATACTGCAAAAATAATGGCATTTTTAAAATATTAATATTATTAGCTTGAGACATTGACAGAATAAAAGCTGTTAATATACATTTGTGAAGTAAAGGAAATCTATAAATCTTAATTACATTTTTTAAATTTTATACTCCAAAAATAATGGCAGCAATTAAGATTTATAGATTTCCTTTACTTCACAAAATGTATATTACTTAACAGCTTTTATTCTACCAATGTCTCAAGTTACTAGTATTAATATTTTAAAAATGGCCCTGATTTTTTCTAGGTTTTTCCCTTATTCTGTAGAAATTTGTCAGAGGTATGCTGGGGATATTATCAAATCGGTCATAACTTAATGAATGCAGCAGTTTCCAACGATTTGCCAGAAAACCTCGGGCCAAAGATATAACATACAATTCTTCTGTTCAAGCAGCTAAATTCCGGAGAGTTGAGTAGTATGGATTAACGTGTCTAATTGCGCCATCCTGCAACCGCGAATGTGGCTCAGCATCTATGAGTGCACTGTGCAGTTTATAATTTTGCATTATAGGTGGAAACGTTATTTTGTTTACAACAAACTACTATTTAAAAGAAGCAAGAATTAGCTAGCGTCTGGTTTATGCGTTTACTATTCAGCCCGAAAGAATTAATTGCTGAAATCACTGCTGATATTTCATAAACCTTTGGGATATGTCGGTACTACAGCGACTTGTGGCTGAGGCTGACAAGCCCTTGTCACGTGACGGTGTACGGGCCATCTTCTAGTTCCGTACATAATTTTTCACTCTGTGTGACCGCGAATAAGATATTTCCCTCCCCCTTTGAGTGTGGGTCTGTATGGCGAAGTAAAAATGGCTCCTTTTCCTGAAGAAGTGGATGTATTTTCTGCTCCGCATTGGCGGATGAAGCAACTTGTTGGCCTTTATAGTGATAAGGTAACCACAGTACTGTGAACTTGCAGTATATGTTCCGGAACGGTGTCATAAGATGTAATTTGGCTTCACATTGTGCGAAGTTTTAATTGATACTAGAGTTATTTGCCCACAAAAAAAAAAAGAAACCCAAATAAAACTATCATTCTGGTTCTCTATTAAGAAAGTGCTTTCTCTATATGTTGCCTATATATTTGGTGTCTGGACGGTTTTAGTGACACTTGTTAAAGTAGTGCAGTCTTGTGTTACCCGAGGTTTGAAATGTTTATCTTGGATTGTTGCTTTCATCAATGAAGACATCGTCATCGCGGTTATAATTGTATGGTGATATAGGTGCTATTTATATACGCAGTAAATCTTGTTGATAGTTACAGATTTAACATTGCCAGTGTAAGGCTGTGTGGGGCAATTTGGAATGTTCTGTCAAAGTGTTTTTTTTCTTTTTTTGGCGCAGATTATTAATAGTTGCTCTGTGCCAAAAAGGGTTGTGTTACTTATGTAGGTACGGAAGAAGCGAACGGTGTTTTTTTTTCTTTCTTTTCTTTATTATTGTTGTAGACCTTGTAGTGGTGTGTGGGGCTAAGTCAGCATTTTGTATACTATTTTTCTTATTTTGGTCAGGTGTGCGCAGTGTTTCCGTTGTAGTCTCTGTGAATACATCTGTTCCGGTGCTCATGAACTACGTGCTACTCTATGTCATCTGTGGTTTGTCTTCAGCCTGAGTGGGCAGGATTTGGATGCTGGTTACTTGGTTTGTCTAGGAAGGAATGCCCTTATTTCTAAATTCTTACATAGTTCTCTGAACGTAAAACGATTTTAATGATGATCTTGTCAGTTTCTGGTCATCTTATCAAAAAAGATATTACAGTCTCACTTTACAGCTCGCGTGCTTTGCTTTTGATAGTTTGTATTACCAGTGTTTTATCGTGTCTGCATTTTCATACCTTTTTATTTTGTAATGTTTTGCCGTTTGCATCATTTTCTCATACCTACGAAAGTGAACTAAGAGCTGACATTTTGAAAACACAAGCTAGCAACAGCAAACACAGTGTCTGCACATTGATAGCCCAGTCAGTTCGGTATGTGTTGGACGTTTGTCCTCCAGTTACCACCTTTTGTTTAATTGATGAAGTCACTGTTGTCTGGTGATAGTGCGAGACTCTTATTGTCATTTGTTGACCAGGAAAGTCCGACTGGGTCACAAACCCATTTTCAGAGGAGGCCCGGGGAAAAAAGGCTTCCCAAGACGTTATGTGTACACAGAGTAATAAATATTTTACAAGGATGTACACTACAGTTATATTACAATACAACAATTATAAAACATGGGATTACAAATAGAGAGAGTAAATTTGCAAGATTTTTTTTTGCAAATATTAAAATAGGTTGGGAAGAGGGATTAATTGTTGAAGGATAGTTAAAAGAAGAAGGCAGGTTTGGGGGTTATTTTGGGTTTTTGTGATCATTAAGCTTAGAAGAAAGTAGGTTTAGGGAATATTATGATAGTTAAGGTTAGAAAATCAATAGTAAAGAAGAGTCTTTAAAGTAATTTTTAAATTAGAAGAGTTTCCTGCTGGTTTTGAGGGGTAAAAATTAAGCAATAACCCATGCCTGGGTGTGGGTAATGCTGGATTTACCCACGGTTGGTGTGGTTTGGTCACGAGGGCGAAGCCCGAGTAGCCAAACAAAGACAACCGTGGGTAAATCCAGCATTACTCACACCCCGAAGTGGGTTATTGCTATTATACAATGACATTATTTAAGAAAAGAAATACTTACTTTTCTTAAATAATGGCATTGCATAATGCCTCCGTGCTGCCCTTCGGCAGCTGTCTGGTATTCTGCGGCAGTTCTGATGTACTGTGCATGCATATGCTTACGCAGTACATCAGAGCTGTGGGTGGAAGCAACGGAGAAAGCAAGATCTCTTGCTTTTTACAAAGTGCCTCGCTATGTTAAAGAGTTTAACATGGCGAAACGGCTTTAAAAAAAAGCAACAGAGAATCTCAGTTGCTTTTTTTAAAGCTGTCTCGCTATGTTAAACCCATTTAACATAGCGAGACGGCTTTAAAAAAAGCAACGGAGAAAGGAAGATCTCCGTTACTTTTTTTAAAGCTGTCTCGCTATGTTAAACTTCTTTAACATAATGAGACAGTTTCTAAAAAGCAACGGAGATCTTGCATTCTCCGTTGCTGTAACAAAAAAAAAAAAGACATACTAATGGAAAAAGTCCGGGGCTTTTTCCATTAGTGTAAGTCTGATTTACAACGTGCACGCTGACCAGTCAGCGTGCACATTTTGGAATATTAATGGGGGGGGGGGTCATTGTATAATTGAGCTTAACTAGTGGGAATCGCTCCTAGAGGACGAGAGATGGTTTATCGATTTGGATAGATGCAGGGACATACATGAGTGTTTAGTAGATGTTTTTTTAGGGTGAGTTTAAATTTGTTGAACCAGTTAATGATGTTTGCGCTGGCTGGAAGTGAGTTAGAGTTTTGTAGTGCCCAGCTCCTTTGTGTTTGGTACGTAGACAGTTACGAGTTGTTTATTTTCTGACTGGAGGGTTCTGGTGGGGGTGTAAGGTGTTAGAATGTCCTTAAGAGCAGGGTAGTTTGGGTTATAAACAGTTTTGTGTGCCATGGCAGTTAATGGAGGCTGAGGTGGTGTGAAAATTCTGGTTTTGTTGAGGATCAGTAACCCTCTAGATGCGCAGTAGCAAGCCCCATCCAGACTGCCAGCCAGGATCATGGCAAAGCGAAGTCTCTGTAACAGATTGCTGCCATTATAGTCACGTATTCCCATTGCAGCCTGTAATGCAAAGCTACACACCTGAAATGAACCTTACACCACTTACTGCAATAATTAAATAATTAATACCCATAGTAAACTAACGGCTTGCAGTACTGAGGACACTCTGAGCTGCAGCCATTGCTAATGAAGCCATTGAATCCAGTAATGCAGCAGTTAAAGTCTAATCCATCCATTACCAAGAAAAATCTCAGTTCAAAGCCATGAAACGGTATATTTATTTTTTATTTTACATATGTTAACTGGGGATGTCTGAGCCGAAAAGGCCCTTTTTCAGCAGAGGCCCAGGGAGAAAAGCTCCACATAGAAAAATTTACAGGTACATTTAGATATTTAGACATGATCAATATACACACAAATTACAATAGACATGTTTTTACAGTGGTATGCAGCACATCAGCAGTTACAGTGGAGAGAACAAACAAGAAAATATTAATTTAAAAATAAAGGTAATTTTAATAGATTTGTGGTGTACAGCTGAAATTTGGAACATGGGTATTGTAGGGACCTAAAGAGGGAGTACTGTTATTACTTGGTTGTACAAGTGAGAGGGATGAAAGGGGAAGGACATTGCTTACTCATGCATATCTTTTTATTTCTGGGTTCATGTACTGAACTACACACTGTCAAGGTGTGCATATTATGGACATTAGGGTTAGGGCTAACCCTAACCCCATCTGCATTTTGATTATTTCCTGCTGAGTGTCTTACTACAGTATAGATCTCTATAATGCAGTCCACACTTGTTTGTCCGAGCAGCTGTGTGGTTGCCACACTTTGCCAGCAATGTTTCAATTTTACAGGTGTAGTTCGGTAACTTGTTTGCTTTGCAGGTGTGTGCGTGTGTGTATGTTTGTGTGTAAGGAGAATCCATCTTCCCATCAGTAAACTCTGTTTTTTTTTCCTCATCACCCAGCTCAGTAAACCCAAGCCATTGAAACATCTGTATATTGTAGAAGCAATACAGAGAAACATGAAAAACAATTACTGAAACATCTTTTTTTGCAGGGGCAATTCGCCTCTGCCCATCACTCCCTATGCTAACTTCAGGATTGTACATCCAAGGCAGTATTTCTTGGAGGGATGGAAACAGTTGGTCTTTAGATAACAGATCTCTCATTATTGAACCTTGCTTGGGTGATCTGAATACTACTGTTCTATGTAAACTACTCCCGAAGCAATGTATGCATTATGTCACTGGCAAGTCTGCATTCCATGTCAATCATGCCACATTACCATATTGCAAAACCGGCCTTTGCCTTGTCAGTCATGCAGGCCACGCCTATTCTCTGTTGAGGCTTGGCAGTGGTGTGAGTGGTAGGAGCTGCCTGTTGTAAATTTGGTGATTTTTATGGTAGCTGGACTGGAGCTTATATTTTAGAGATGAGTGCAGGTTGGTGAAAATGGGGGTGCTGTATAAGAGAGAGAGGATCAAATAGGAGTTGGCGAGAGCTTTTTTGGTGGCAGGGTCCATGAAATGCTTGTCTGTATAAGGTTCCTAATTTGCACTGTTTTTTTTTATGGCATTACATATATGGTGTTCAAAAGTAAGTTATTGTCAATGGTAATGCCTAATAGTTTAGCATGGGATGCAGATTCATTTTCTATATTTTGGGAGAAAATTTGAAGGTTGGATGAGAGGGGTTTTGCTGTGAAGAGGAGAAGCGTTGTATTTTGGCATTAAGGAGTAATTGTGATTTGCTTAGCCAGGCTTAGATTGCGGAAAAGGTATTTGTGTTATTTTCTGGAGCTGTTTGAGATTATGGTGCATATTTGATAATAGTACTTAGAGGAGAAGTAGTGTGAAGATTGTTGGTAAAAATGTTGGAGTAAAGGTCTAGGTCTTGACAATTGTGGTACACCACTTTTGGTTAGTTTGATATTCTGATAGAGTATTTTGCTATTTTATACATGATTGCCTGTTTGCAAGGTAGCTATTAAACCATTGGTGGGTAGGTGAGGTGCAACCGATATTAGAAAGCTGTTGAAGTTTTTATGTGAGAGACTATCAAAAGCCTTCAACAGATCTAGTAGTAGTGCAGAAGTAATACTAACAGAGATGGATTTATGAACAGTATCCATGAAGATAAGTGCAGTGTTTTGTACTGTGTGATGGGCGAAAGCCGTGTTGGGTGGGGGTGAGTAGGTTGTGTGTGAGGTGGTGGATTATGAATGCATTTTTTGAGGAGTTTGGATAGTGGGGAGAGGATAGAGATTAGTCGATAGTTGGTTCAGTGGAGTTTCCTCCTTTGTGAAGTGGGGTGATAATGGATTTTTTCCAGAGGTTGGGAACCTAAGATTCAGTAACTGAGAGGTTGATCAGAATGCTAGCAGGATATGCTATGGCCTCAGCAGCGAGTTTTAAGTATTTCTGGTGGGAGGCCATCTGAGGGGAGAGAGCATGGTTTCAATTTTTTGAGGAGTTCTGGATTTCTGATGTTGGTATAAGCTGTAGTGAGAAGGGGATAGATGGTGCATTGATACTTGTTGAAGGGGAGAAGATTTGTCTAAGGGGGGCTGATTTTGTGGAATAGAGGAGGAGGGAGATTTGAATTTGTTAGGGTGGGGGTAGAGGAAGTGAAATCTGTAATAAGTTTGTGTATGCTGTTTATAAGATATGAATTGAGCGTAGTGGCTCTTTGCAAAGGCATCTTGTCTGGGCATGGTGATGTTTTTTTTTGGGCCAGGGGTAAGGAAACTTGTGATGCTGTTCCAGAATTGTTTAGCGTTATTTCTATGGTTAGTCAGTTGGTTGGAGAGAGAGTTTTTTGTCAGAACATATTAGCTTGTTATCTTTGTTTTGTAACTGTTTGTATTTGAGTAGGTTAGTTTCATTTTTGTTATGCCATTCTTTCCAGGCTTTTTCCCTGTTTTGTAAGAGTTGTTTAGTGTTTTTTGTTAGCCAGGGAGCGTGGTTAACTCCCCTTACTCTTAGTGCGAAGGGCAGCTAGGCTGTTGAGAGTGTTTAAGAATATCTTATTGAAATAGTTTATGGCATCATCCAGTGGGAGTGTTAGTATTGGGGTGGCAGTCTGGGTGAAATTGTAGAGGTTTATGCTGTTTGTTGGGGAGTTGGTTTATTAAATATTGCCAATTAATATTTACATCTCCCATAATGATGGTCTCATAGCTGATATTTTCAGACAACCAGGCAAGGATGTCCTCAAGAGTTTGGATGTTTTGACTTGGTTTGGATTCCTATCAGAATTTTGGAATTTGAAAAGGGTGGGGGTGTTTTCTGGAAGGGTAGTGTTGTGAGAGAGTTAGCATAGATTAGGGATACCCCACCTCCTTTTTTATTAATTCTATCTTTCCTTAGTGTATTATAATCTGAGAGTGTTATTTCATTTTCTTGGATTTGGGGTTTTAGCCAGGTTTTTGGTGACTGCTAGGATGTTTTGTGTTGGCCAAGCCTGGAATTCTGTAATTTTGTTACAAATACTATGCATATTTATGGTTGCCAAGAGGAGGTCCTTGGGAGAGGGTAGTATGGTTCAGAGTAGTTATGTTTGAGGGTCCTGGGTTGGGGTGGATGTGCCCACACAGAGAAGTTCTGTATTGGATGTAAGGGGAGTATTTTGGAAGTGTATATCTTGCTATAAGACCGTGGTAAGGAAGCTTGTAGTGGTATAGGGCAAGATTTTTAGTTTAGAGAGATGAGTGAAATGGTATTCAAGTAGGCTGGATGACATATTATGGAAACTGTTTGTTTAAAAGTTGTTTTAATGTTTAAGGGAGAAGTGGAAGACTTAATAGCTATGGGTTGTAGCATATTTTTAGGGGAGGTAATTAGTACACTAAGGGTAAGAGAAGCAGATGGAACATGTAGTGAAAGACATAGTTATAGATTGGGCTGTGGCAAGTTCTTGGTATGAGGGAGGAAAGCTAAGGGTGGATATTGGGGGGAGGGGCTTATTGAAGTGGGTAGGTGAAGTTAGAAGTGGTGTATATGCCTGTGTAATGTTTTTTATTGTTTGGTTTGTTTGTATTACGTTTTAGAACGGCAACTGTAGAATGTTTTGTAAGCAGTAGTTAAGCTCATAGACAGTGATTTAGCTAAATTCTCCATTAGCAAAGGCTTGAGTAGGCTTTCTCTGTGTTAGGATGGCCTCTTGGGGAGGTGTTATACTGTCACCTAGTGGCAGACCTGTGGTCAAGACTATGAGTGGGGGGGGGGGACACTAATGGCTGCTGTTTCTGCGAGTGTGGATGGCACTTGTAATAGGAGATACATTGTGAAATGAATGTCAGAAATACCCAGAATTATCGTAGGAGAACACCTAAACTTGGTTTAGAAATTAGGTATTCACTCCTGTACTGTAAGCTGTGTAGGTCCTTTAGGCGAGCAAGGAGTGAGCAGGCAGGGCCGAGTGAGACCAGCTGGAAGGAGGGGGCAGAACCGCAGCGAAAGAATGGCTGTTCAGAGTGGCTTGCACACAGTGTTGAGGAATGAGGGGGAGCATCCACTATCTCTGATTATCAAAAATTACAGTTCGTGGCCTTCCTTATAGTACTGGCGACCTTTAGTAATGTTACAAGGAATAAAAGATGCACCTTTTACCCACTTTATCACGGGCATGTTTGCACAATGTTGCATGATGTAAAAAGGTGCAGTCCTTATAGTAGCAAAGGTGGAGACTTGTCGAAATTTTCTTGTATTTGAGTCCCTGTAGAAGAAGGTGGAGGAGAGGGCTGATCTGAGGGACATTCTGGCCTGTGCCAGAACAAAAGGCAGAGTAATAATTGGACAGCAACACAGAATTGAATTATCACTGCCAGCATCTGAATAGGTTTTCAGTGATCACATCTTTGATTGCAAAGAAACATTTGGAAGTAATGCATACAATAAAATGCTGCTGTTGTTCATGGACAAACCCCAGCTATGAGCACTGTAATTACGAATAGAGGAAAAAATGTTGAATGGATTGCTGCTGTGGACAATATGTACTGTTGTCTTTATCAACAGATATTGACACCTAAACATAGGTCTTCATAAGTGTGTTTTTTTTCTCCTTTTCTGTATTTCCCCTGAGATACTGGCATTACTATTTGCATATGTAAAATAAAATTGACTGGATCTGTAATGGTGGGTTTTCACTTGCATATATTGTTTAATGTCCATTTTGATGTTGGACCATGATTAGCAAATTACATGCCAATAGAATAACTGTGCTTTTCCTTCAGATGTGTGTATTCACACATTCTAAATATTTATGCCACAATATAAAATGTCCTCAATTGTCCTTATCGCTTCCTTTTATTGTCTGCTAGTGATCTAAGGATTGTTAATTAAGATGCCCTTGCTGTCTTGCATGGTAAAACAACTATGCATGTAAAACTCATTGCTTTACATTGTATCCCTATATGTGGCTGCATGGAAGGAAATTTGTGATTGTGTTTCATGGATCCCAGACCACTAGTAGTTATAAATCAGATGTTGCCTTTATGGTACAATACTTGCTAAAATATACATACTTGCAAACGCAAAAGTGCCTATTATATTTCATATAAAATGGTTAAGATGTTCATGTGCTGTATGCCCATGTTGCAGCTAAAAATGCTCCTTTGCGATGGATTACTTGTTTTTTATTTACTTACTGGTAATGAATAACCAAGTATAATGCTTAAGGTATTGCCGTCAGTTGATTTGGGAGTTAATGGGAAGCTTTGCTAGAATCTTTTTCTATGTGTATGACTTGTCACAATTGGTGAGAGACATTCACTCACTAGATTAGTGGATTAACCGCAGAGCTGAAAGGTTTATGAATGTTTGTATCCTGACAAACTTAACTTGGCACAGCCTGGTTATGAAAGTATTCCAGTGAAAGGTTTAACACTCCATTGAGTGTGTTAAGTGTTTAGCAAATGCAGTAGTGCTGTTCAGCTAGATGGTTTTGATTTCAGTCAGTGTTCCTTCATTCACTTTAATAGAGTTGCTACTAGATTTGTAAGACAGTTGTGGCCCAATACTAATAAGCTGAAGGCATAGTGAGCAATTTCATGGAAACAGAATAGGCTGAATCAGGAGGAGGTTTGACTATTCTGCCATGTAATTCAGGTTCAAGAAAGGCAGTGCACCTATTTTTATAAAACTTTAGATGTAAGGATGGTTTTAAGGAGAAGCTTAACTGTACGCCTGTATGTTATAAGGGACTTGTGTAGTGCAGGTGTTTTGGCATGGACTCTTTCCCAAAAGTCCTGTGTTCAACTAGCAGCCTGGGTGCTGCCTGGGATAAGATGGTAATCCAACAGTTGGCAATGACTTAACCGTCTTAGGGGTGGGGTCACTGCAGGAACACCATCTAATTGATGGGCTTAGACTGCACTCTGTGTGTGAAAAGTCAGGACTTTGGAGCAAGCATAATCTGAGTGTAACTCACTGTAGCCAAGCACAGCAGTCATGAGAGAGCGCTGACAAGTCTTTGTCTCAAGAGTAAAAGGAATTGTGCTGCTCCCGATGACTAATGGGATTTTCGGGGATTTGGAAGAATGAAAAATTATTGTTTTGCATGATGGCTATAATCTTTGCAGACCCTTGATGCTGGGTAAAGGAGAAATGAATGAGCTATTCTGGGCAGAGTATTGATGGTCACAAATGTGGGTCAAAAGAAGTTTTGTGTTTTTTTTTTTTTTTGGGGGGGGGGGGCTTCCAAGAGAGGAGTACTGCATTCAAGTTAAAGCATGAAATAGACCTGTGCACAGTAGGTGGGCAGGTTATACAAGCATTGATGGCAGATCTCTTCCAAACAGGCAGGGTTTACTGCTTGCATAAGACAGAAAAACCTGTTCCAGTCTTAACATTTAGTATTTTCTGGTGGTAGGCTTTTGTGCAGCCTGGATAATATGTGCCCATTTGAAGAATATAATTTCTTTCAAAATTGGCAAGAAAAAGATGAACATTCAGATTGATAGTTACCTGTTCATTAGATGTGTCGTGAGCTTGAGGAAAAAAAAAATGGTGCAGGTCACTTAGACCACACAGTCACAGTTCTCTTCTCTTTCTGGCAGCCTTCAGGACCCCAGTGGCAGTCGCTGTTTCTTCCTAGCAGCCTTCAGAACCCAAGTGGCAGTAATTTTTTTTCTCATTGATAATTATGGCTTATAATGGAAGAAGATTGTGTAGTCAGCTTCCCCATTTCTTATTACTCCTTTAAGTATTTGCAATGGAGTGACTTTAAATCAGTTTTTTTGTTTGCAGAAAGCAATTAAATGGCTGCTTCCTCAGTATATGTTTTGAAAAATGATGTGAAAGTGAGAAGAATGCAAGGAATGGGGACCAGGATTTTTAAACTTTTGGGAGTATCATGCAACAGAGTTATGGATGTAGAGATGAAAGCAACTATTCTGGAAGAGAGTCTAGGCATGTTTAGTGAGGTTATAGAAACCTCATTAGAGGCAGTCCAGACTGAAATTCAAAATTTCATTGGTACCATTGACAAGACCCCTGTACAAATTGTAGCTAGCTACCGCCCCCAAAATCTGACTCAAGATTTCCAAACTGCCTATCTAGACCTCTTTGAATCTACCTTGATTCTGGGTGACTAACTACCCAAACAGACTGGAAGAACTATTCATGCCAGAACACAAATGCTCAGAGATTTCCCGATTTTTGTCATTGTAAATGCTTTGTAATAGCTAGTCGATCCCACAAGAGGTGATAGCATCTTGGACTTGGTATTGACCAACATGAGTAACCACTGCAGCATCCCTGCAGTATCATCCTCCCTTGTAAGATCGACCATAAAGTGGTCACATTCGAAGTCACCATCTCCCCCGACCCCCCTCTAGCTAGAGTCCAACAAAAAAACTTCTCGAAAGCTGATTACAGCCTCCTGAGGGATGGTATAAACAGCTTCACAGCCCCCTTCTCTCTAGGAACTGGCACCAGTATCCAAAACTATACGGATATTTATATAGATGCAAGGAATCAGAATACCTGGCAGAACTAAATCATCCTCTGCAAGGAAGAGTAAGCCTGTCTGGTGGACAGCTGCAATAAATAAACTCTCTAACAAAAGAAAAAAATTGCTGTCCAGGACAAAGAAGTTGCAGGTGTCCAATTGGAAGCAATCTATCCTTAGCCTAAACAAGCAAATAAGAGCACTAGTGAAATCCTCCAAAGCAAACTTTGAGTCCAAATTGGCCACATCTACTAGAGACCATCATAAGGCCTTCTACACATATGTCTGTAGTCTCAAAGGTAGCACCCAGATCTGTTCGAAACTGGTGGTCAAGGACACCACATATACAAATGCTGTAGATACAGCAAACTTGCTGGATGACATATTCAGTGAAAATGTCACCCCCTGCCCCCCCCCCCCAATCAGTAGATCAGGACATTCCTAGTACTTGCCCCCTTCCCCTTGTATCTTAGGGATCAGGTCATTACTGCTCTCTCAAAGGCAAAAAACACAGCCTCCATGGGACCCGATAACATCGCAGGCTACATCCTGCAGGAACTTGCAGCACCATTAGGTCCCCTATTCAACCAAAGCCTGAGTACCGGCTTTGTCCTAGCTGAGTGGAGGACCGCCACTGTCATGCCTTTGCACCAAGGTGGATCGTCCATCGATCAAAATTGTAAACCCATCAGCCCAACTAGTCTGATCTGCAAGGCCATGGAATGGGTTATCATGGACATCATTAACAAGGACATTGGCAACCTCCAAACCCTCGATTCCACACAGTTTGGCTTCAAGGGGAGGTCATATCTATTAAATTTGGTCGACGTTTTTGAGACAGTCACCAAAGCCATGAACGAGGGGAAGACAGTGCACACTGCCTACCTTGACCTGGCCAAAGCCTTTGACAGTATTCCCCACTTGGGCATAATAGATACTGTCTCAACTAGGCATCAATCCGTATGTTACCAGGTGGGTAGCTAACTGGCTCATTAGAACCCACCTAGTCAAAATAGGGGAAGCCACCTCATGCAGTAGACCCGTATCGAGTGGTGTACCCCAAAGTTTGGTTTTGGGTTATCTGTTATTTGGGATATAATTTTCTGAGGTGCAGGCCAAAACCAGTGGGCTATGGCTGACCAGGTTTGCAGATGATTGCAGTCTGGGTGCTGTCATAAATTCCCGTAGTGACGTGGACATCCTCCAAGAGTCTCGCCCAAACAAATGACTGTTGCCAGAAACATGGCCTCAAGCTGAATACAAAAAAAAAATGCATCATCATCCCCTTTGGGGAGAGTGACGTCCCCACAAATTATCACATTAATAATGTCCTAAGCATGCAGTCAGTCGTGAGGGATTTGGGCACCCAGATTGATAGCAGCTTGACTGACGGAAAGCTTTCTACATGGCCCACCTCATAAGAAGGGTATCTCATCCAGGGACAAGGAGATCATAACATCCCTGTATTCTCCCCTTTTATAAGGCTCATTATTGAGTACAATGCCCCATTCGGCATGTACCTTGCAAAGCACATGCAGCAGCTGGAGAGAGCACAGAGGTTCCTCACCAGGAGAATCCAGGCCTCAGAAATCTACCTTACACAGATGGGCTAAAAGCCCTAGCCCTCTACTCTACTCCGTTTCATGCAGACTTCTCAGAGGTGACCTTTGTCTGGCATACAAGGCGATCTCGGACCCCGCCTTGATGGGACTGCTGCATATCTGCAAGTCAAGCTCCACTTGAGTAACCCTCACACATGGCCTCAACCTGGTCTGTGACATCAATAGGACTTGTTGTCGAGACAGATTTGTGTCCCAGAGACTCCCCCCATCTGTGGAGTAGACTCCTTTTCAACGTCAAGCAGAGTACCTCTTTACCCCTTTTTAAGCAAAGCCTGGATATCTGGATGGGAAATAGAAAATACATCCCTGGGATTCCAACAGTGTCCCTGCTGGACAGGAGCATTGGGTGCTGATTTGTCTATAAATGGAATAAACTCTTGGCTAGGCTTATAAGGGCCTTGGGGCCAATAGCCTAGTAACTTTCTATGATAAATTGGAGGAGTTTATGGACACGATATTTACAAGAGACAATGAAGTTGTCACTCTACAACTGTGTGAACATTTTAATTTTGCAAGGAAAATATGGAATGAGAGAAGTATTGAGGTTTTTAGTGATACCACAGAGGCATCATTTCAGTAGTAAAGTGGAAGAGTTTGTTCCCAAAAATACTCTCTACAGGTAATGAAGTTGATGTGATTGCCTATGACCACATGAATGTCATTTTCATCTTGCAGGAAAAGAACAAAACAGTGAAGTTGCCAAATTTACTTTCAGACTAATGAATCGGTAGCTGGCCTTCAGTTAACTGAATGAGAAAATACGGCCAATACAAATAATTTGTCTGAGTCACTACTAAAATTGAAATGTACTGGTCAGAAGTAGGTGGCCTGAAGTGGCCACTTGGCCAGAACTGATGCTGGGTGTTAAGTAGCTTTGACATGTATTGGAGCAGTCTGAATCATGATACTTAAAAAGGGAAAAATGTCTGTGCTTTAGACGCCATGTAAAATCTGCAAGATAAGAGGTTAAGAGACATTTCACTGAAAGCCTGCAGATGACATGTCCAATTTATGGAGGTTTGGTGCTATTGTCTAGATAAAACTTAGTGTAACATGCTGTGAGCTGACCTTTTTTCAAAGTTTGTTCTCCACTTTGAGCAAAGGAAGCACTGAACAGTGTTGAAGACAGTAGAGGGGTGATGCACAAGAGACAGAGGAAGAGACTGATGATTTAATGCTTCAGGATATTGGAGGTGTTTTGGAGAAATGAGTACTGGACAGATTCACTGCAGTGAAGGCTGGCTGCATAAGACCAGTTAACTTTTGCTTCTTGTATGCAGTACAGCCAGAAGCTGATGTAGGAGTTTGGAAAGTGCCCCTGCAAATAGTGATAACCCTATTGAAACTTTTTTTGTGGAACTAAAAATAGTTTGTCTTCAGTTGATTTATAAAGTTATTTGAATATTGACATTATGAGATTTTGTCTGGCATGCTGACAGCATATTATTATTTGAAGAATTTTTTTTATCTTGCAAGAACATATAATCATTTGTCCTTTTTAGGTACCCGTAATTCAGCAGTATGAACCTTGACTGTGGTTTTATTTTCATTGACTTAAGGTTGCATTTTTTTTTCAGTTTATATTCATCTTGTATGGCAGCATGTTAATTGTTGAATTTGTATACAGTATGGCAGCATGTTAATTGTTGAATTTGTATACAGTACAGCCTCAATCTGTGTTGTAGCCTTTCAGGGGTTATTTACTATTTGGGGTGGAGTTAGTGTGCATTTTTGATATGTGATGAGAGAGGATAGTAAACTTATGCTGGGAGTTTGCACATTGAGAAGGATTTGAAGATTTTGCACAGCTTGTATTAAAATATTTTTAAAACTACAATCCACTCTGCTACAGGCCCCATGAGGAGCTCAGTGTCTCTCCAGTAAGTGTTTTACATCTGTAAATGCCTATTTATGTTGAATTGTGTTAGACATTTTACAACTGTATATGTGTATGTTGAATTGTGTTAGACATCTAATATGATTTATGCTTTTATTATTGGAAGGTACTATGGCATGCTAGCATTTTGTCTGCACCAAGTTGTTTTTAGTATAATAGTATGTATGGTCTATTTGCATAGCTGCACCTTGTTCACTAATGTTATTCATGTAATTGTGTAGTGTGTAGACAGCTTATACTGGTGTCTAATTATTTCTTTATAATTGTGCTGTTACTGGTGGATAGAATCACATTAGAGAACCACGACAGATTGCTGCTCGCTATATTTTTATCTGTGACTGCATAACTGTCTGAGGTTTCTTCTAACAGATGTTTTTCCAATTGGCTCAGTATCTGCATATACTAGTAGTTGGTTCAAGACATTTTCCTGCATGCAGTAGCCATTTGCTCAGTTTGTTTTTTGTAATCTTTATAATATATATTTACCATCTCAAAAGTGCTTACTCCTCTCTCTACTCTTCTTTTCTAGACCTAACACCACTCTTAAGTATTCAACTACGGTACCACCTTTATCATTCTTATAAGAAAAGTGCAGTCCGGGTCTGAACTGAATGCAAACAGCTAAAGTTAACTTTGAGTATGTGTCTACCTGTATGAGCCAATATTCATTTTCCCCTGGAGAGCACTCTGCTTTGTCTTGTAAGCAGCCCCCCCCCACACACACACATCTTCCACTTTCTCTCTTATTCCCTTCTGTTAGCAAATAGTATCCATAACTGATCAATACTGTGTGTTTGTTAATTTAAACTGAGACCACAGTAGCCTACTGATACAAGGTTATCCTGTTTTTCCACCTGAGAAATGGTTAAGAAATGACTTACAGTTTCAGAGCAGTCCTTGGTCAATTGTGATTGTTCTTAAACACAAACTTGCCTTTGCTTTGGCTCATTAGCAGCAGTACAAAGAATTGCCTGCTCACACCCTTGTTCTCCCCTCCCCCTTCCCTGTTTATTACCTTAAGACAATCCCAAAGTTAATAAATATTACCTGTGGCAGGCACCATTTTTAAAACTACAACCACCCTTGTCACTATCATGTGTTTATCAGTTAACTCAGCCCCCTCATAAGAGCAACGAACAGTGTATCTATCCGCTTCGCTCCCCACCCTGCCCCCTATTCCCTCCTGCCCCCAGTGGTTCCATCTTTATTACACTCACAAACCCCTCCCATCTTTCCAATAGCCAACCACAGTGCTAACCCAACACTACCTCCTCCATCTTCCCACTACTATCACACCTCCTCAACTAACATGTGCAAGCATACCTTACCTATGCTCACTGAATGCACTCTCCTTGCATATCTTGCATCCTACCAAAGCTCCATCATTCCCCCACTCAACCACTACCACAGTATTACTACTCACACCACCACTCATGTCTCACCCTCACTCAGCTCCCCTCCCACCAACTCAAGAACCATCCCTATGCACCCCCAACATATTCTACCAACTATATTACTCAAACATAAAGCATCCCTGCAACTTAACATAGTAACCCTCCCACCATACCCATTATCCACAGAGCACAGTCATAAAGTTTCCCTTATAAACAAACACATTCAAAAACTGGAAAAACTAATAACCTCATGCATATCAAAACTACTCCTAAGTGGAGACATCCACCCCAACCCTGGCCCTACCATCTCCAACCCCAATCCTCATAATCGGACTAGAAGCCACAACTGCTCCCATATTACAGCCAATAGAAAGCCAAGTGACTTCCTTCTACTAAGCCTAAATATTAGAAGTATATCCAACAAAGTCCATGAACTCCATGCCACCATAGACTTGTACTCCCCAGATATAGTCATCCTGACAGAAACCTGGCTAAAACCTCACATTACCAGTGAGCAAATACTCCCTACAGGTTACGGCATACTAAGAGTAGACCAGCTAAACAAGAAAGGAGACGGTGTAGTTATAATATTTAAACAGCATCTAAACATCAGGATCTTAAAATCATCAGCTCCACAAATAGGCAATGAAGAAATAATATATACCAACCTCAAAATAAACCAAAACCATCAACATAATTGGATGCTACTTCCCACCTGGCCAAAACATCCCTCCACTAGAAAACCTCCTCAGCTGGTCTACCCACCATCTCCCCCAAGAAACTGTCATTTTAGATGATTTCAGTATTGACTGGCAGTCCTGTTCTGGCAACCATCCAACCCATCATGTAAACCTTCATGGCTTCACCCAACTAGTCCAGTCGCCAACCAGGATAAATAAAAACTCCAGCAAGCACACTACCCTGGATTGGATACTAGTCAGTAAGAGCCCCCAGTCATATATAACAGGCTGCTTATCAGATAGCCTCAGTGATCACTTCCCAACATTCCTATTCAAAGAATACCTATACCAAGCTAAACCTGTCATCTACTGTCAAATATGTAAAAAACTAAACTTTAACCCACTCACATTCATCTCATCCCTCAAAGAATGTAACTGGCATCCTCTAAAGTACCTCAGTCTTGATGACGCAGTTGAATTTTTTAATACTACCTTCCTGAGCATCCTTAATTACCATGCCCCCATAAGACTTTCCAGAACCAAAGCACAACCCTCCCCATGACTACAGAAAACCACTAAGTCAGAAATGAAAAACAGGGATAAAGCGTGGGAGCACTGGCGCAAAACCAAAACCCCCTCAACTAGACAGAAATTCGTAGAACTACGCAATAGACTCAAAAAGCTAATGAAACAGGACAAATTCCAATACTACCAGTCTGCCTTAGACTCCTCACAACACAGCCCCAAACAATTCTGGTCCTCCAATAAACTCCATCCTCCACCCAGGTAAAGTCAGGACCCCTCCTCCTAACATCCTTCACTCCTCAGAAAATATTGCTACCTCATTCAACACACACTTCACACAAACCATACTATCACTAGCTAAACAACACAACCCCTCTCCCCTCCAACCCACACCTTCAACTAGTAATCTCCCCACAGCCTTCTTTTTCTCCTGTACCTACCTCCAACATAAAAAAAAACTCTTAACTAAACTTAAACCCACCAAATTAGCAGCAGACAACCTCCCAAGTGAATACCTACAAATTGCAGCTGATGCTCTGGCCTACCCAGTATCCATCTTGATTAACCGATCTCTGTCAGAAAGTTACGTTCCCACACTGTGGAAAGTATCACATATAATTCCTCTCCACAAAGGCGGACCCTCCACAGAACTAACCAGTTACCGCCCCATAGCTATTCTCTCTCCACTCTCCAAAATACTAGAGAGATGCATACACTCTCAGGTCTCAGACTACCTCCTTTCCAGTACTCAGCATGGTTTCCGACCAAACCATAGCACCACCACTGCTTACTCTCCTTTACCAACACTATCCTTCAGCATAAAAACAATGGCTATCTCTCCTCTGCTACTTTCCTAGACCTATCTGAGCATTTGACATGGTCTCACACAAACAGCTTTTCTCTGTCCTCAATAACCTATCCTT